>NC_053497.1:163530781-163811262 GCF_905171775.1 Rana temporaria
CTGAACAAGTAGGAATCACATGTTCATTACCTCTGCTTGGGAAGAAGCCGACAAGGGTTAATTTGCCTGCGGAGGTTCTGAGACTAGTCATTGGCACCATATATGACCCCTTCACAGAGTGAGTGGAAACGACTCCTTTAGAGAATGTATTGACCACATGCTTAATGAATGTGACAACTGGTTAGGTGTCGTTGTAAAGAAAATAGACTTCATTCTGTATTTTCTCATAGGCTCTGTTTGTTTTTTAAGTACCCCTGGACCGATCTGGGTGAAATTTGGATATGTTGGTCCCCCAGATCGGGGCTATCAGGGGATATGTAATGTCAGCAGGGCTTTTTTTCTGGGGGAACTTGGGGGAACTCAGTTCCACCACCTCTGGCTCAGACCCTTTGGTGCCTGCTCACCACAATCACTTGTAAACACAGAAGTCTGGTTTCTGTGTTTACAAGTGACAGCTCTGCACTCTGTGTGTAACCCCCTGAACTCTGCACTCTGTATGTAATGCAATTCTGGTATTTAATGCCCCTTTAAGACCCTTCTACTGTTTTTGAAATCTGAACAGGGTCATGGTTGAGTTCCTGCACCTATTTTCTGAGAAAAAAAGCTCTGAATGTCAGGGATACCTTGTGTGGAAAGAGGTGTTCCAACTTTTGGGAAAATTGGGGTGCTCTCTGCCTGGACATAATTGGTTTATTCCTTAACTGATCTCAATATCTCCCAGGCAGAGCCTGCTGTGATAATATCTCAATGTGTCATGTAAATGAACTTTGGTCTGTCTCTCCAGAAGCGTTCATTGTGTGAGTTTCTATTGTTTAGCAGGTGAGAAGAGCTTACCTCTGAATCACCTCGTCTGGGCAAATGACCAGTAATTTACTCATGTGGATACTAATCGGAGACAGCCGTCTGTCTCCTAAAAGAGGTCTATTGAAGGAGTGGCTCGTTAGTAACACCATTGTATGATGTTGTGGGAGGAGGGTGTCATTGTCTGATTACGTCAAGTATTCCTTTTGCTGTATATAAGTAACCTTGAGTCTCAATAAAGCTATTCTATACCTGGACACCCTTCATGAAGTCTTGGCTCATGTTTGGGGGGAACATTAACCATTCGGAAGAATCATCTTGGAAACTGCATTCATCTCCACTATCCCTCTACCTTCTATGGTAGCGATAATCACTTATGCTCGGCGATTGAGGGATGGAAAGAAGGCCACAGTACCTTAACTACTGCAGGTCTTAACAGTCATCATCATCGTTATCCTAGGTTGCTTGAACTAGGCAACATTCCTGCAGTCATGTTAAGCTGTCTTCTCTTTGGAAGGATCTAAAGCAGATTGTTTGCCTGGGAAGGCTTGGAGACTTCAAAGGGTAAGCACAAACCACTCCTTTAGAGTGTATTGTGAATGTGTTTATTGAATGCGACAACCTTTTAGGTGTCATCCTTATCTCTGGCTGCTTGAGCCAGTGGGATACATACTGATATGCCCATCCGTGTATTTATAGAGTCTGAAGACGGATGTTTGCTTGGGAAAGCTAGGAGACTGCTCCTTGCCAGATAATTTAAACCCTTCACATGGTAAGTGGGAATTACTCGTTTGAGTGTATTGGCCACTTGTTTAACCACTTTACCCCCAGAAGAATGTACCCCCTTCCTTACCAGAGCACTTTTTGTGATTCGGCACTGCGTCGCTTTAACTGACAATTGCGCGGTCGTGCGACGTGGCTCCCAAACAATTTTTTTTTTTTCACACAAATATAGCTTTCTTTTGGTGGCATTTGATCACCTCCTGCGGTTTTTATTTTTTGCGCTATAAACAAAAGTAGAGCGACAATTTTGAAAAAAATGCAAGACGGCTGGCTGGGAAGCCCAGGACGTCATATGACGTCCACTTGGGATGGGAGATCCCATCTGTGGACATCATATTACTATGGGCGGGTAGGGAAGTGGTTAATAAATAAGGCAACCTGTTAGGTATCATCATCCTCTTCATTTCTGGTTGCTTAATCAAAGCAAGATCACACAGTCATGTTCATCCACGTCTTCTTATTGAAGAGCCTGAAGCATGTTCGCTCTGAGACCCTCCACAGGGTTTGCGTACCTGTAGCGCTCACCCCCGAAGGAGCCGCTGGTTATAGATTGGGATGGCGTGTTAGCTCTGTGAGCGTCTAGGGGTAGTTGATGATGAGAGCAGCAATGATGGAACGTCCAAACAGCAGGTGTCTTTTCTTGTGCTTTATTTTACCCAACATGGTAAACAATAAACTTGAGGTAGATAGTAGAGGTGTGAAGAAGGAAAAGTAGCAGATTCAGGCCCAACAGTACAGAAGCAGTCCTGCTTCCAACAACACGTTACTTTCGTCGCCACTCCAGCCGGAGTGGGTATAGTGTACCTGGACAGGCCTCTCACACCGACCTGGCAGCCAGGGTATCACTCGGAACTTTGAGAGTGACAGGTCTCTGCCACAGACCTGGCCTCAGAACTTAGGATATGTTCAGTAAACTTCTTCTTGCCTAAATCTTTCTCAGGTAGTTTCAATTGGGTTACCGACTGACAGGTGGCCAACATCCACCCCCTCAGTGTCCGTGTCAGGGACCTGCCAATAGGCTCCGGCGTGCACGCATGCGCACACATACTAATGGTCAGAATCAAAACCAGTCACCTATTCATGTGCGCAGGCGCGCCTCACATGCACACGGATATGTGCCAAATGCGCGCATCTGCGCGCCAAATGTGCGCGCGCGTATGCGCCTACTACACGCGCACGTGCACGACAGCGGGAACACGTGCGTGCTCGTTGATGCGCGTTTGGCGCCACTCAGCCTTTAAAAAGCTAGCAGCTGCAGTGACACTTTGCTGTCTGATCTGCAGCGTTGTATCAGTGAAATCTGTGACCTGTTGTAACCTGTTACCTCAAACCGACCCGGCTCCGTCTGACCATCCGACCCTCTCCACTCCGACCCCTGGCTTGCTCTGACTCCGCTCTGCTCTCCTGCCCACCATTACCAGACCCTGTGCCTGAATCTGACTACGCTTGCTTAACCCACCTGATTATCTGCTTACCCGGTTTGCTTCACCAGCTTCTGCTATCCAGTGCCTGTGCCAGCTCCAGAGACGCTGTCTCCTGCAACCACCGTCCCGAAGGCCCACCAACCGTGCCGAGCTGCTATCATCACCAGGCACTCCTACCTCGCCGTGCTCCCGAGCTTGCTGTCCCAACTCCAGCAGCTCCAGAGCCGGGGGCTGTAAGAGAGGCCTCCTCCTGCACACTAGGCTCTGGCTACAAGGTACGTTCCAGTACATAACAGTCCGATTACCTCGATCCCCGGTGGATTGTCTAGGCCCTGTTGGATCGCCAGCCTCTCATTGGTGCTCCTCAGACGGACTCCCCACCGAACAGCTATCTGGCTTGGGATCTCCTCAGAGTTGGAGCCCAGTCAATTACTGGAGCCCTGCCACAGCTTTAAATGTTCCGGGCCAACATGGTCCCGGAATCAGGAACACCGCATGGCACGGGCACCCCGGCCTGGTAGGCCTCATCGCCAGGGAACCGTGATGTGTGGTCATCCTAAAGGTGGCACACCAGGAACAAGACCCCGCCTAATGGCGTCTGCTCCAGAAGTACCTTCCCCCAGCATGCCCCGTGAGGTAAAACTCCTCCTGATTGGCTGCTAGCAAGAGGCACCCCAGCCTGGACTCCACTGCTGCCACCTATCGCTCCGGGGTGGAACAACACCCCAGCAACAACAGATGAGCCCACAGTAAAGCCCAGCTGAAGCAGAGACCCAATTAGACAAATCAACTGGATGAGAGCTATCTAAACTCTCTCATCCCCCTTAAATTTAAGATACCATTTAGCAAAGCAGCCCATAGCCCTGGATCACACTGTAGCATTTTGACATGCTACCTGACATCTCAAATTGACGACAATTGTACTGTCCTAATCGGTGAGGCGCCGCCCCGATTTCAAAAGGCAGATTCTGTACTACCTTTGCAATTTTGGGCCGTGACCTATATTGACTCCGCGCAGAAACCTGCACAAATGCCCTTTTGAAATCGCGTCCGAAATCAAAACTGACAAGCGGGAGTGGAAAGCTGAATTTGCACGGCCCTCATTACCCACAGTCAGTGAGGGAGGCCCGGAGCAAAAGACAGCAAAGACTAGCAGAGGGCCGGGCATGACAGAGTGTCTAGTGACACAGGAAGGGTTAAGCTAAGGGGGTTGGAGGTAGGAAGAGCAGGATTGGTGTAGAGAGGGGCGGGGGAGTTAGAAGGATCAAGTTCAGAGGAGCGGCAGGATTGGCTGGGAGTAGCAGGGGAGTCTACCTATAAAAGGGTGGGGCGGGGGGCCAGGCGGGCACTTGCAGTCAGGAGAGCAACGAGGAAGCAGCTTTTCCTCCTGCTCTCACACAGACAAAATGGCGTCCGTCGACCTCGTGCTCGCACGCTTGCGGGCCGAGGCAGCTCATCGGGGCACAGACTGGCTAGAGAGGCGCGCTGCAGAATGGGTCGCGGACCAGGCGGGCGGATCGGGAGGATCGGGCGGCGGTTGAGTTGACCCCACGCGGGCGGAGGTCCGCGGCCTCCGGCCCGCTTATTCCCCAGGGGCCCTCATCCAGGACTGCAAGGGGGGCCCGGTAGCCCCCCGGGGGGGCGGTCGGGCCCCCCCGCCGAAGTGGGTGACAGAAGCGGGACGGGGGGGACAGAGCAGGACACACGCCCGCCGACCTCCGTCGGGTGGGCGGGGCCACGGGCCGTACCGGCGCCGCTTCCCCAGATTCGGGCGGTGGGGGGGGGACACCTTCTCCTTCTGCGGCAGGAACGGGGGCTTCAAAGGGGAAAAAGAAGGCCTCAGACCCACCTGGCACGGCCGCGGGGCCCTCTACACGTGGGGCCGGCGGTTCCGCGGGTGGGCGGGGCTCGGAGCGGGGAGCATCAGGCAACGCGGAGTCATCGTCGGGTGGTCTGCCTGCTGCAGCAACGCGGGGCAGAGGAACAGCAAAAGGCCGGCCGGAACGGAGGGGGGACTCCGGGGCCTCCAGGTCATCTTCTCCTGGGGGACTGTCGGCCGCACCGATCCCAGTCGGGGAGGACAGGTCGGAAGGGTGTGCCATCGGAAAGACGAAGATGGTGAACCGGAGAGGGAGTCAGCGGTGGAAATCCAGTCTACGGCAGCGGGGGCGTCTCCCGGCAGGCCTGGTAAGTCCACTACATTACATGTATCCTCTTTAGCTGACGCATTGTGTGAATTGTTGGGAGTGGGGAGGGGGGGGGTTCCAGCACCTCCGCCGCCAGTGGCGGTGGCTGCACCGGTGGTGGCGGGCGTTGCGCCTGCCGCCTCTGGTGCTGACGCCCTGTTGACGGAATTGGTGGGAGGCCTCAAGGAGCTTTTGGGCCGGGTGGCTGCTGTACAGGGCCCTTCGCCACAGGTGGCTCCGTGGGCACCTGTGGCTGTGGGCGCGACTGGGGGTGATGCTCCGGCCGGAGGGGGGGTTGCGGCTTCGCAGCTTCCCCCGGTGGCCCCAGTGGCAGGACAGGTGGGGACGGGAAAAGACAAGTCAGGGGGGGCCCCGGAGGTGGTGACTCGTTCCGATCTGGTACGTATTGCGGATGCGGCAAGGGGCGAGGTTTATATATGCTACGAAGTGTCCGCTGGGGGGGTCATTTAAAGCAGGAGGTGAAGGAAAAATTTACCAAGAGCGAATATGTAGAGATATTCTCCCTGTTGCCGTTGGAGAAATTCAACCTCGATAGGGTGAAGCCGGATGATTCTAAAAAGGAGGATGAGGAGAAGAGGCGGTTATAGGTTGATTCCGCGCACTTTCGTGAACTGGCTCCAGGCGTTCGCCATTATGGCTAGCGTCGTTGGTGAAAAGAACCAGAACATTGCTCGGCGTTGTTCGGGTACATGGATTCAATTGGGGGAGGCGCATCGGGTGTACGGGGGGTCGGCTTGGCTCAGGTACGATGAGCAGTTTCGGCAACGGCGGGCAGTTAGGCCCTCTCTGCGCTGGGATCAGAAAGATATCAGCCTCTGGATGCGGCTCATGTCGGCGGCTAAGGCCCCGGCGCAGTCCTTTTCACGGGGGGGCGGGCCGGGTACATCCTCCTCAGGACCGTCGGCCGGTAAGAAGTGGGGAGTTTGCTGGCAGTTCAATGAGAACGCCTGCAAATTCGGAGGATCATGTAAATTCAAAACACGTGTGCTCAGGGTGTGGGGGCTCCCACCCCGCGGCCAAGTGTTTTAAAAAGGGAAAGCGTGCCGGTGACGCTGCTCAAAAAAGGGACGACTCCGGTGAAGGGGGAAAGGATGCTACCTTTCCTAAGTAGGTACCCGGACAAGGCAGCGGCAGAACTATTGTCCTCGGGGTTCAGGGACGGTTTCAAGATACCGTGTTCGCTGGCGGTGGGTGCCGCCGGTGGCACGAAATTTGAAATCGGCTCTCCTTAATCCGGGGGTGGTGGGGGAAAAGTTGGGCAAGGAAGTGGCACTAGGACGGATGGGCGGGCCGTTTGCGGCCCCGCCCTTGCCGGAGCTGGTGGTGTCTCCGTTGGGGGTGGTGCCTAAGAAGGAACCGAACAAATTCCGTCTTATTCACCACCTGTCATTCCCAAAGGGGGGTTCGGTCAACGACTTTATCGATCCGGAGGCTTGCACGGTGTCCTACACGTCGTTTGATGCGGCGGTACGGTGGGTGCGGAGGTACGGACGGGGGGCCTTCAATGGCAAAGGCGGACATCGAATCCGCCTTCCGGTTGTTTGCCGGTGCATCCTCACTGTTTTAGGCTGTTGGGAGTTGCTGGCAGGGCCAATACTATGTTGACCAGTGCCTACCCATGGGCTGCTCCATTTCCTGCGCACTGTTTGAGACATTCAGTTCCTTTTTGGAATGGGTGGTCAGGGATGTGTCGGGCCTGGACTCGATCATTCACTATCTGGATGACTAACTTCTGCGTGGGGCCGCCTTCCTCTGGTGTGTGTGCGACTCTACTGTCAACGTTGCAGCACATTGCGGGACGTTTTGGCGTGCCCTTGGCGGCTGACAAGACGGAAGGCCCCACGACGGAGATTAGTTTTCTGGGTATAGTGATCGATTCGGAAGTAATGGAGTGCCGTCTTCCCAGGGATAAGCTCGAGGCCTTGAAAGCGGAAGTTAGAGAGTTTCAGGGCTTGCGGAAGGTGCAGCTGAGGACTTTACAGTCACTGCTGGGAAAACTTAATTTCGCCTGTAGGATCATTCCCATGGGCAGAATATTTTGCCGGCGGCTATGGCGGGGGCTAAGGCCCCCAATCATTTCATTCGTTTGTCTAAGGAGCATCGGGAGGACTTGAAGGTATGGTATGAGTTCCTGACATCCTACAATGGCAGGTCGATGTGGCTGTCCAGTCCGGTGAGTAACTTCGACGTGGAACTGGTAACGGACGCGGCGGGGTCCACGGGCTATGGGGCTTTCTTCAAGGGGCAGTGGAGCGCAGAGCCTTGGCCGAGGTCTTGGGTGGAGGCAGGCTTTCTCCGGAACCTGGTGCTGCTGGAACTTTTCCGTGGTGTTGGCCATTGAGCTTTGGGGGGAGGCCGCGTGCAGCAACCTAAAACTCCGGCTGAAACTGTGACAACATGGGAGTGGTCCAGGTAGTGAACCGCATGTCCGCGTCGTCACACCGGTCATTCGGCTCATGCGGGCATTTAGTGTTGAGGTGTTTGCAACTGAACATTTTCATTTATGCCCGTGCATATCCCGGGCGTCGTGAACACGCAGGCTGATTCATTGTCTCGTTTTCATTGGACAAGTTCAGAGAGCTGGCCCCGGCCGCGGAGGCTGTCGGGGTCCCGTGCCCAGGCTGGATTTGGGAGCTGGCGCTGGATTAGCCGCCTCGTGGATTAAGCGGTCCGTTAGCACGGCCACATGGGTCGGCCTACGCCAAGGTATGGAAGGAATGGTTGGAGTTGGGTGCCGAAGCTGGGGTCCTGTGAGCGGTGGGGCCAGAGGAGCGGTTGCAGGTAATTTTATTTTGTATCCAGGAACATGGAGCTAGGCGTGTCCGTGTCCGCCATTGAGAAAAAGTTGGCGGGTTTAGCGTTCTTTTTTAAAACTGATGGGGGGTGGTGATTGGACCAAGGACTTCTGGTCAGACAGGCAGTGAAGGGCTACAGGAAAGGTCGTAAGGTGCAGGATGCCAGGAGGCCGGTCTCTTTGCCAATTTGGTAGGTATCAGGGGGCCTTGGACGGGGTGTGCACGGGGCAGTATGAATGCCTGTTTATTCGCGCGGCTTACTCGCTGCATTTTTACGGCGCGTTCCGCATCAGTGAATTGGTTAGCCCTTCCCGCATGAGGGCTGGGGGGCTGATGAGGAGGATGTGTGGATATCGGAGGATAAGGTGGGTATTCGATTTGCGCAGATCAAAAACCGACCAGAGGGGCAGGGGGGTGGACGTGGTTCTTTTTTCCCTGCCAGGGGCCAGAGTATGTCCGTGGCATCGGGTCAAGGCATTTTTGGGGGTCAGGGCCGGAAGGGGGCGGGCCGTGCTTAGGCACGAAGATGGGTCTTCTTGTCAAAGTTCCAATTTGTGGCGGTTTTTCGCAGTTGCTTACAAGAAATGGGCTTGGGACAGTCCGAGTTTCGTCTCACACTCCTTCCGTATCGGGGCGGCTACCGAAGCTGCCAGGTGCGGGATGAACGAGGCGGGCAGTACGGAAGATCGGGAGGTGGGAATCACGGAGGTTCCGGTCATACGTGCGGCCTCAGTTGGTGGTTGTTAATGGGAAGGGAGCTGATGAAAAAGGGGGGGGGCTTTTGCTAGGGTTGGTGTTTCGTTGGTGAGCATTGTGGATTGTTTATTTCATTTCAGATGGAGGGACTACACTCCTCGTCTGGATTTTCGGACATTCGTACGTTTGCTGGGGGCAAAGAAGGGCTGATGAGAAGCCGGAAGGCAGGCAGCTGGGTATTTCCAGGAAGGAAGCGGTTTTGAGGTGGCTGGGGATACTGGGATGAGGTGGGGGTAGGGTGCTACCAGAGGTCGAGAGGTACGCCCGACTGGACAGGCCCCCCGATTTTCTGGTTATACACGCGGGGGGGGAATGATTTTGGTGTGCGTAAAATCAGGGCTCTGATTACGGACATCAAAGGCGGACTTTGAGCGGCTGCGAGCGGCCTTTCCGGGGACGGTGCTGGTGTGGTCGGAAATTGTCGCCCGCCGACACCAGTGGCGCAAGGCTCGGTCAGTTACAAGGCTCAACCGAGCCAGGACTCGGTTAACCGGGTGGTGGGTAAATTTTTGGCACGCCATTGGGGGGCTAGTGGTTACGCACCAGAATTGGAGACTAATGTAGGCATGTATCTGAGGAGGGACGGGGTCCATCTGACGGATGTGGGGGATTGCGCTGTGTCGATGGGATTCAAGAAGGGATCCAGAGAGCGTTGAGGTTGGGTGGGGGCCCTTTAAAGGTGGAGGTGTCCATCCTTTCGGGCTGTGGCGGTTAGTTCTGTTGGTCCCTTTATGGTGGCAGTAGAAAACGTGTGAAAACGGGGGTGGGGGGCTCATCAATATGATGGCCCCTTAAGGTGTATCCCAGCGAAAGGTTAGTTGGGATACTGTAACGTTTGCACTGCGGGCGGGGGTTGTCTCCGAGCGTACTACACGGACTGAGGGCCTAAAAGTTTAATGTTTGCTCGGCAGTGCATTGTTCATCTGGTATATGGTAAAATGGTGGAGAATGGGGTGTGCTGCCAGAAAGGACCAACAGAGTGGGGGTTTATTGTATGTCATTGATGTTGGATATTACTGTTTCATTTAGTTGGAGTTTTTATTGCAATTTATGTTTTAATAAATAGGCTGTTGTGGCCAGTTTACTCCAAGCAAAGGTGTGGTCCTCTTTACTATTTAGTAAGTGGGGACCAATTAAGGGGTGGAGTAATGGGGTCTCAACGGTCGAAGGTTATTGTGTCATATCTGGACTACACTAGTCATGAACCTGGGCAAAAGAAAATAGTTAAATGCAGTAAAATAGTTTGCTAGTAACACACCCTAAGGGGTTAACCACTGCTAGAGGGAGACTGAAGCCTCATCTACAGCCCCGATTAACCAGTGATTAATGAGTCCTGCAATGAATAAAGACATAATGAAAATGTTTGTTCAGACAGCAACAAAAAAGGTAGGCATTTGGAACAGAAATACAATAATCTTCTGCAATGTACACAAGCCAAGGGAATATAGACATCATAAACATGCTTCTGCCCTTTTCTTTTCTTTATTTTTGGTGAAAAACTGAAAAGCACATAGAATATAAAAGGATATCCCATAACTTAACATTCAGTAGACATCCACAGGTGACTCCTCTACCTTCTCTGGAAATGCTGGTCTTTTGATGGGGGTTGGAAAATGAGACAACAGTAAGGCCCCTTTCAGACGTCCGCTCCGCCTGTCCATTATTACAAGTCCGTTAACGGACTTGTAATACATCCCTATGGGATCGCGTCCGTTAGAGGATGGAGCATCCGCTAGCGTCCGCGTCCGTCGGGATCCGGTTTTCGGACGGAAGAAAACCCTATTTTTTTTTCCGTCCGCCATAGGGCAGAGCGGAGCTGAGACAGGGCAGTCTCTGCACTGTGTGCGGGGACCGCCCTATCCGCCGACAGCTCAGCGGGGATCCCCGCTGAGCCGACGGAGACACACGGAGCGGACCCAGATACGGTCCGCTCCGTGTGAAAGAGCCCTAAAGCAAACATGAGAAGCCACCAACAGGTCATTGGCATGTGTGAACAGACAACGTGTTACTTTGTGTATCTGTTATGCAGAGTACTCCCTGTGGAGGAGCTCAGGCTATGCAATGCAGCATTTATTTGGATACAAAGCATTTTAGCTCACACAACCTCTGTCATGCGACCATCGACACCGGCACGGCGTGGGTGCGCGTGCATAGGGGAGAAACTCTGCCATCACCTCTGCCCACTTTATTTGGACCCAGCGAACCCCAGACATGGCTGTTAGCCATGATAAAGCCGCCCCGAGGACCAGCAGCGGGGCTCCCTGGATCATGGGTCGTTTAGACAAGACACCAGGAACTGCGTCTAACTTAATCCACACGCATGGACTGAAGACCAGTCCTTTAGACCAGTCGGGTAGAGGAGCACACCTAGGTCCTGCACATAGGAGGAAAAAAGAAGAACGCAGAGGCTGTAGGTGGGCTCAAATTTATGAGTTAAAGCGGAGGTTCACCCTAAAAATCAACTTTCTACCATGCCATCCAGCATACTAGCGTCAGCTAAAGTATGCCTTTATTTATTTTTTTTGTGCTGTACTCACAGTTTAATCCATTAGTTTTGTTTCTGACTCCCACGGGGAATAGGCGTTCCTATGCAGAGGGGAACATGATTGACGGCCGGCTATGGCGCGTCACGCTTCCCGAAAATAGCCGGAGTAGGACTCGGCTCTTCACGGCGCTATTTGGCGCCTACGCACAGACTAGGAGCTGACTGCGCAGGCGCCGTGAAGAGCCAAGTCCTATTTTGGCTATTTTCGGGAAACATGATGCGCCACAGCCGGCCGTCAATCATGTTCCCCTCTGCATAGGAACGCCTACTCCCCGTGGGAGTCAGAAACGAAACTAATGGATTAAACTGTGAGTACAGCACAAAAAATAAAATAAAGGCATACTTTAGCTGACGCTAGTATGCTGGATGGCATGGTAGAAAGTTGATTTTTAGGGTGAACCTCAGCTTTAACTCATAAATTTGAGCCCACCTACAGCCTCTGCGTTCTTCTTTTTTCCAGCGAAAAAAATAAAAATAAAGGCATACTGTTGCTAACGCTAGTATACTGGATGCATTGGTAGACAATTTTTTTAATTTTTTTAGGGTGAACCCCCGCTTTAAGTCCTGTAGGCATGGGGAGGGGGGGTGGAGCCTATACCCCAGCTGTGCTGCCATGGAGCTGTAAGGAAATACACTTTTTTTAATTAAAAATAAGACAACAGTAAAGTTAGCCCATTTTTTTTTTTTTATATTGTGAAAGATAATGTTACACTGAGTAAATTGATACCCAACATGTCATGCTTCAAAATTGCATCCGCTCGTGGAATGGCAACAATGATTTTGCTTCTGTACGCGAGCTTGGTGGGACGGGGGATTGTTTAAATGTATTTACATTTTTTTCTTAATTATTTTACCTTTTATTTTTTACACGGTTCTTTTAAACCCCTCAAAAAATTTGCCACTTTTATTCCTATTAGAAAAAAAAGCACGACAAGACCTCTTAAATATGAGATATGCGGTCTGTGGGTCTATGGGTAGAAGTGACGTGTTGACGTTGCTTCCGCCATGCTATGGTATGGAGACGGGTAGGGGCCATCTTCCCCCTCACTCGTCTCCATACCCAGCCACCAGAAGGACCTGATCGCCTCCGCCGCTGCTGACGGCTCCGGTAAGTGGCAGAGGGCACGGGAGAGCGGCGGGGGCCCTCTCCTTCCCGCCGATAAAAGTGAAGAAGGATATGGCGGCGATCAGCGATTTTTTTCGGTACTGCAACATTATGGCGGACACTTTTGAAAAATTTTTGGGACCATTGCCATTTTTATAGCGATCAGTGCTATAAAAATGCATTGATTACTATAAAAATGACACTGGCAGGGAAGGGATTAACACTAGGGGGGAAGGGGTTAAGTATGTTCCCTGGGTGTGTTCTAACTGAAGGGGGGTGGACTGACTAGGGGAAATGACTGATCGCTGTTCATACATTGTATGAACAGATGGTCAGGCATTTCTCCCCTGACAGGACTGGGAGCTGTGTGTTTACACACACAGCTCCCGGTTCTCGCTCTGTAACGAGCGATCGCGGGTGCTCGGTGCCGATCGCGCCCACCGGGCATGCGCGCCGGGATCAGGGACGAGCGGGGGGTGCGCGTGCGTGCCTCCGGCGGCGCGCGCCCCTATTGGCTGCTGGGAGAGATGACATATAGCTACGTGATCTCACCCAGCAGAGCCGACCTGCTGCCGTATAACTGCGGCGGCTGGTAGGCAAGCAGTTAAAGTGAAACAATAAAAGTGAAATATTCCTTTAAATTGTGTACCTGGGGGGTGTCTATAGTATGCCTGTAAAGTAGCGTGTCTCTACACAGTAAGCAAGCTTTGGCAGACAGCCCCCAATCATAATATATGATTGGGAGCCGGCAGCATGGGCTCCTGATTATGTGTCCACTGTGACAGCCAATCACATGGTTAGGTAGTCTGTTCCACATCCTGGCATTACGACCCAGTTAAAGGGTCATCGGGAGGGGGCTGGAAGGATTTAAAATATAGAATACCCTGGGGGTGAGTACCTGCATCTATTATGTGACAACAAAGCCATGTAAACCAGTATAGTTTATAAAAAAATTACACAATGTACACATTTATCTCACAGGTTTACTTTTTCATTGTGTTACTTACTCTTTCTTAAGAGGGCTTCTTTCCCTGCAGTTGAATATGCGATTGCCAAGGCATGGCACTGGTTATTCAGCATTTTTTTTATGGAAACCAGTGAGGCTCTGTCCTTCTGTAGGCTATTCTGTACAACTTCCGAATGAGGATAGTCTCCAGCGACCCACACCCCTTCTTTGACATTTAACTGTACCAGATCTTCTCCTTCCACAGCTACCTTAAAAGCATATCCTGCTGGATCGTTCATGGATGAGGGACATGTTGCCACGCATTGAGTGGTGAAGGCACCTAAAAAGAATGAATTTTTACTTAGTTTATCCTGTAATAATTCTAGACTTCTGGATGTAGAATACTCAGAGGTCTTTACAGATGGGTAGCTACAGCTACCTGTGGGTTTGACACAGGATATTCCTATCTGTGTGCTTCCGTGACTGGTCCATAAAGTGTTTCTACCGGTGTCTCCATCCTAAATGTTCTTAAAGTTTTTAATGTTTATGTTGAGAGTGAAAAGTGGCTGAATCTCATTGGTTGACGCTACACGAGAGGGAGGCTTGGTTGCTCCTCCGTGTGTATATATGAATGGTGAACGCTCAGTGCGTCGCCCGTGCCCTTTGATAACGTCATATGACGAAACATGTCAGGGGTGACCATGGAAGCACGGGGGTGCGTTTGTTTTAACAATTTTGTCTGCCGGCAATTTTAAACTGTTTTTGTGTTTATGTTACACATTTTTTAATACAAAAAAGTGGTTACAGTACTTCACTATCTCGAGCCTCCATTTTTTCTTTGTGGTTCCTATGTGAAGCTGAGCCCAGGAGTGGATTGCCTTGAACAGATAGTTATCTTCCTGAACTTGGTGAGGAACGGCTGGAAGTGGAGCAGCTTATAGTCCCTGGGATTTCCTATCACCAGATCGAGTGGATATTCAGGCCTTCTTGACCTCATCTAACAGGCGGTCCAACCATACTGGTAAGGGCATTTACTTACCTTTCTTCCTGATGTGACCCTGAGGAGTTTTTCTTTCAATCAATTTATACTAGCATCGGTGGTGGAATGTTCTTTCACTTTATCACTGTTTTGAATCATTTTTGAAATTGGACACTCTCATTCACATATCTTTATATTTTTGTGGACTAATCCCCCCCCTGTTTTATTTGCAAGCCATAGACATGAATATGGAGCCCCCCTTGCAAAGCAGAGTGAGAAGAGTAATTAGCTCACCATTCTGCATTACCTTCACTGTCCAGTCACAAGTTTTCAGACAACATACCAGCTGATGAATGAAACCAAGCTACTCTTAATATTTCAGTGTAGTTCTCCAATCTTCTGCTCCAAATATTACATCTAACCACTTCAGCCCCGGACCATATTGCTGCTCAATGACCGGGCCCCTTTTTGCGATTCGGCACTGCATCGCTTTAACTGACAATTGCGCGGTCGTGCGACGTGGCTCCCAAACAAAATTGGCGTCCTTTTTTTCTCACAAATAGAGCTTTCTTTTGGTGGTATTTGATCACCTCTGCGGTTTTTATTTTCTGCGCTATAAACAAAAATAGAGCGACAATTTTGAAAAAAAATGAATATTTTTTTACTTTTTGCTGTAATAAATATCCCCCAAAAATATTTAAAAAAAAAAATTTCCTCAGTTTAGGCCGTATTCTTCTACATATTTTTCGTAAAAAAAAAAAAAAAAAAACGCAATTAGCGTTTATTGATGGTTTGTGCAAAAGTTATAGCGTTTACAAAATAGAGGATAGTTTTATGTCATTTTTATTAATATTTTATTTTTACTAGTAATGGCGGCGATCAGCGATTTTTATCGGTACTGCGACATTATGGCGGACACTTCGGACACTTGACACATTTTTGGTACCATTGGCATTTTTATAGTGATCAGTGCTATAAAAATGCATTGATTACTATAAAAATACCACTGCCAGGGAAAGGGTTAACACTAGGGGGCGAGGAAGGGGTTAAGTATGTTCCCTGGGTGTGTTCTAACTGAAGGGGGAGGGGGTGGACTGACATGGGGAAATGACAAATCGCTGTTCATACATTGTATGAACAGGCGATAGGTCATTTCCCCCCCTGACAGGACCGGGAGCTGTGTGTTTACACACACAGCTCCCAGTTCTTGCTCTGTAATGAGCGATCGTGAGTGCCCGGCGGTGATCGCGGCCGCCCCTATTGGCTGCTCGGCGAGATGACGTAGATCTACCGGCGGCTGGTCGGCAAGCGGTTAAATCCCATGGTTTCCTGTTGGAGCTCCTTGATGTATTGTAGCAGCCCACATACCACCCAGATGCCCCATTGGGACATTATCAGTATAGATTTGACCAGGGCCTTTATTCTCATAGAGCCCCTTTCACACGGGGCATGTGAGGTGCAGTGGCGGTATAGCGGCGTGATTTTTAGCGCTGATATACAGTCGTATTTACCGCGATATTCAGCCGCTAGCGGTGTGGTTTTAACCCCCGCTAGCAGCCGAAAAAGGGATAATACGGCCGGCAATGCGCCTCTGCAGGCGCATTGCCGGCGGTATCAATGCGGTTTCCCATTCATTTCAATGGGAAGGAGCGGTACAGGAGCAGTAAACACCCAGCTCCAATACCGCTCCAAATATGCTGCTTGCAGGAGATTTTTTTTTCTCCTGCCAGCGCATCGCCTCACTGTGAAAACCCTCGGGCTTTCACATTGAGAATGCTGGGGCAGGATTATTTCAGGCGTTATTTATGTGCTATTTTTAGTGCTAAAACGCCTGAAATACGCCTCTGTGTGAAAGGGGCCTTAAGCCCTGTACACACGATCGGTTTGTCTGATGAAAACGGACCGATCGTGTGTGGGCCCCATCGGTTTGTCTTCCATCGGTGAAAAAAAATAGAATACGTTTTAAAATGTTCCTATGGATAAAAAACAATTGTCTGTGTGGAAGTCCATCGGTCAAAAATCCATGCTCAGAATCAAGTCGACGCAATGCTCGGAAGCATTGAACTTCATTTTTCTCAGCAAGTCATAGTGTTTTACGTCACCGCGTTGGACACGGTCGGATTTTTGACTGATGGTGTGTAGGCAAGACTGATGAAAGTCAGCTTCATCGGATATCCAACGAAAAAATTAATCGGATTAGATTCCATCACATATCCGATCGTGTGTACAGGGCTTTAGAGTTTGTTATTGCAGTGGAAGAAATAATTGACCCACTACAGCAAGAATAGATCCCTCCAGCAGCAACAGACAGCTCCCATATATACAGCAAAGAGACAGTCCCCATTAATCCAGCAAAGACACAGCCCGTATATTCAACAAAGAGACATGTCTTTATATTCAAAGAATGAATGCAAAATGACCTTGCACCAAATCTAAATATATAAATGTTTAACAAATTACAATTAAAAAAACTGCTGCTCCCCTTAAAAAAGTGTTTATACACTCCCACTGGCAATAATAGTGAATATAGGAGGCGCTGTGTAGAAACTGTTGTGCATCCCTACTACACCATATAATAGTGAAATAGTGCTTGAATATATTGTGAACACATTGGCATTTGAATCAATAAATCTCAGATGAAAGAAGTCCTGTTTGAAAGGACATGTGTAAGGCCGCGTACACACAGTCGGTCCAAACCGATGAAAACGGACTGAAGTTCAGTTTCATCGGTCCAAACCGACCGTGTGTACGGCCCATCGGACTTTTGTCCTTCAGACCAAAGTTTTAGAACTTGCTTTAAAATCGAACCGATGGACGGCTGACCATCGGTCAAAACCGATGGTTAGTACACAAAAGCATCAGTTTAAAACCCGCGCATGCTCAGAATCAAGTCGACGCATGCTTGGAAGTATTGAACTTCTTTTTTTTCAGCACGTCGTGTGTTTTACGTCACCGCGTTCTGACACGATCGGTTTTTGAACTGATGGTGTGTACGCCCATCAGACCATCTGTCTGCTTCAGCGGTGAACCGATGAAAACGGTCCGTCTGACCATTCTCATCGGATGGACCGGTCGTGTGTACGCGGCCTTAATATTAAAAAAACATAGTCCCAAACGAAAAAAAAGTTTGCAAAAAAAGTCCAGTGACAGAATATTGATTGCAAGGTGTTGTGATTCAAACAAATGATGAGATTAGTCCTTCACCAGATATACGACACTCAAAGTGAATGATGATAAGATCTGCTTACCAGTAGAGTTGAGCGGACACCTGGATGTCCGGGTTCGGACCCGAACCCGGGCTTTGAAAAAAAAGTTTGGGTTCGGGACCGAACCCGAACCCGGACTTTGACCCGAACCCGAACCCCACTGAAGTCAATGGGGACCCGGACTTTTGACTACAAAAATGTCTCTAAAAAACGAAGGGAAAAAGGCTGGAGGGCTGCAAATGGCAGCAAAATGTCGGGAAGAGCATGGCAAGTACTCTGGAAATAAATGTGGATAGGGAAATAACTTAAAATAACATAAAAAAAATAAAAATAAAAAATATAATGATTTTGATCTTGGAGGACGAGGTCCATACAGTTTTGTTCAAAATTATTGAACCCCTCAATGCTGTAAAGGGTTTTAGGGAATTTAGTGTACATTTGTAATTGTATTCAGAATGCAATCCTACAAGGACTTCATAAAGAACCATATGCAACTAAATATGACATCAATTGGTTTTGTAATACAGTAGTAAACGCAAAATTCAAGGCAAAGGGCACTGTTGAAACGCTACCTGGTCGTGGCAGAAAGAAGATGCTGACTTCGACTGCTGTGCGCTACCTGAAGCGTAGAGTGGAGAAAAGTCCCTGTGTGACTGCTGAGGAACTGAGAAAATATTTGTCAGATGTGGGTACTGAAGTTTCTGCTCAGACAATACGGCGCACACTGCGTAATGAAGGCCTCCATGCCAGAACTCCCAAGCGCACCCCCTTGCTGTCTCTAAAGAATAAGAAGAGTCGACTGCAGTATGCCAAAAGTCATGTGGGCAAACCACACAAGTTTTGGGATTGTGTTCTGTGGACTGATGAAACAAAATTAGAACTGGTTGGGCCCATGGAGGAGGAAGAACAAGGCCTATGATGAAAAGAACACCTTGCCTACTGTGAAGCATGGCGGGGGGTCAATCATGCGTTGGGGTTCTTTTGCTTCTGCAGGTACAGGGAAGCTTCAGCGTGTGCAAGGTACCATGAATTCTCTTCAGTACCAGGAGATATTGGATGACAATGTGATGCAGTCCGTCACAAACCTGAGGCTTGGGAGACGTTGGACCTTTCAACAGGACAATGATCCCAAGCATACAGTGCCTGCCGCCGAGAATGTGTTTTTAGCACGACAGCATCGCGCTGATTCTCGGCGACATGGTGCCGACATCTCGCACTCGCTGGAATAGTAAAAGCGCATTCCAGCGAGCGCGTCATAGAAGCGACGGGGATCCGACTTGGATTCCCGCCAATTCTACACGTGTGCGGCGTTTAGTATGCATTCCCGAGAGGGACAACTCCCCGCCGGATTTTAAATAAAAATCTGCATGGGTTCTCCTCTCAGGAGCATACCAGGCCCTTGGGTCTGGTATGGGATGTAAGGAGACCCCCTACGCCGAAAAAACGGCGTAGGGGTCCCCCTACAATCCATACCAGACCCCTATCCAAAGCACGCTACCTGGCCGGCCAGGAAAGGAGTGGGGATGAGCGAGCGCCCCCCCCTCCTGAGCCGTACCAGGCTGCATGCCCTCAACATGGGGGGGTCAGGTGCTCTGGGGCAGGGGGGCGCACTGCGGGCCCCCCCCACCCCAGAGCACCCTGTCCCCATGTTGATAAGGACAGGGCCTCTTCCCGACAACCCTGGCCGTTGGTTGTCGGGGTCTGCGGGCGGGGGGCTTATCGGAATCTGGGAGCCCCCTCAAATAAGGGGGCCCCCAGATACTGGCCCCCCACCCTAAGTGAATGAGTATGGGGTACATCGTACCCCTACCCATTCACCTGCAAGAAAAGTGTTAACACAAATAAAAAACAACACAGGGTATTAAAATATTTTATTAGTCTGCTCCAGAGGCTCCCCCTGTCTTCTTTAGCTCTTTTTGCAGGGGGGGCTTCTTCTTCACCGCCGTCTGGTTCTCTTCCGCTCTCCGGGGGCTTCTTCTTCTTCCGCTGTCCGGGGGTCTCCTCCGCTCTCCTTCTGCTCTCCGGGGGTCTTCTCCGCTCTCCAGGAGTCTTCTTCTATTTTCGCCGCTCTCCGCTGTTGACTCGGCGCACCCCGGTTCTTCCTCCCGCTGTCCGGTGCCTTCTCCTTCAGGGCTGGCCTCCGCTCTTCTGTGACGTCATCTTCTTCACTTCTCTTCTTCTGCCTTCTTCCCATGTTGACCCGCCGGCTCTTCTCGCTGCAATGACGGGTGCGCGGCTTGCATCCGACCTATATAGGCCTCACAGTCCCATCATGCTCCGGTACCTACCCACGTGGGTAGGTAACACGTGGGTAGGTAACACATGGGTAGGTACCGGAGCATGATGGGACTGTGAGGCCTATATAAGTCGGATGCAAGCCGCGCACCCGTCATTGCAGCGAGAAGAGCCGGCGGGTCAACATCAGGAGAAGGCTGAAGAAGAGAAGTGAAGATGACGTCACAGAAGAGCGGGCTGGCCGTCTGCTAGTATAGCGGCGGCCAGCCTCGAAGGAGAAGGCACCGGACAGCGGGAGAAAGAACCGCCGAGTCAACAGCGGAGAGCGGCGAAAATAGAAGAAGACTCCTGGAGAGTGGAGAAGACCCCCGGAGAGCATAAGGAGAGCGGAGGAGACCCCCGGACAGCGGAAGAAGAAGAAGCCCCCCCCCGGAGAGCGGAAGAGAACCAGATGGCGGTGAAGAAGAAGCCCCCCTGCAAAAAGAGCTAAAGAAGACAGGGGGAGCCTCCGGAGCAGACTAATAAAATATTTTAATACCCTGTGTTGTTTTTTATTTGTGATAACACTTTTCTTGCAGGTGAATGGGTAGGGGTACGATGTACCCCATACTCATTCACTTAGGGTGGGGGGCCGATATCTGGGGGCCCCCTTATTTGAGGCGGCTCCCAGATTCCGATAAGCCCCCCGCCCGCAGACCCCGACAACCAACGGCCAGGGTTGTCGGGAAGAGGCCCTGTCCTTATCAACATGGGGACAGGGTGCTCTGGGGTGGGGGGGCCCGCAGTGCGCCCCCCTGCCCCAGAGCACCCGACCCCCCCATGTTGAGGGCATGCAGCCTGGTATGGCTCAGGAGGGGGGGGCGCTCGCTCGTCCCCACTCCTTTCCTGGCCGGCCGGGTAGCGTGCTTTGGATAGGGGTCTGGTATGGATTGTAGGGGGACCCCTACGCCGTTTTTTCGGCGTAGGGGGGTCTCCTTACATCCCATAACAGACCCAAGGGCCTGGTATGCTCCTGAGAGGGGAACCCATGCCGGATTTTTATTTAAAATCCGGCGGGGAGTTCTCCCTCTCGGGAATGCATACCAAATGCCGACGCTAGAATTGGCGGCAATCCAAGTCGGATCTCCCGTCGCTTCTATGACGGCTTTGTCTCCATCGCGGCAAGCCAGCTCGGCGCTGGCACCCGCGATGGGGCTCGTAGGTGCTCAATCTCGCCGAGAAAGGGAGCGAGATTGACACAATATCGCGGTCACCCACTGTACCTCCAAGTCCACTAGAGCATGGTTGCAGATTAAAGGCTGGAACATTTTGGAGTGGCCATCACAGTCACCAGACTGAAATCCGATTGAGAACCTCTGGTGGGACTTAAAGAAAGCAGTTGCAGTGCGCAAGCCTAAGAATGTGACTGAAGGTGGAAGTGGCAGTGGAGGAGGAGGAGGTAGCCAACACAGCAGGTTTTGGTTTTTAATTGATTTATTTTTTAAATTAGGGTAAACCCCAAAAGAGTGAGACAGATCTAGGGTTGCTACCTCATCCCTTTAAACCTGAACACAGAGTAATTACACAGGTTCTGGGGCTAATTTAATGTTGATAAGGCACCAAGTGAGTTTAATTAGCAGCATCGTAATCAGCCAGAGAACCTGTGTAATTAATATGTTGAGATGGCAACCCTAGAAAGCTCAGAAAAAAAACAATGGCTGGGTAAGGCCGGCCCGGTGTCTATTCTGCACAAGGTAGGGACAACTCCTCTGGGATCCATGCCTGGTTAATTTTAATAAATGTGAGCTTGTCCACATTGGCTCTGGACAGGCGGCTGCGCTTGTCTGTGATAACGCCCCCTGCCGTGCTAAATACACGTTCAGACAATACACTGGCCGCAGGGCAGGCCAGCACCTCCAAGGCATAAAGGGCAAGCTCAGGCCATTTGCCCAATTTGGAGACCCAGAAGTTTAAGGGGGCATAGCCGTCATTCAGTACGTGTAGGGGTGTGCTCACATACTGCTCCACCATGTTGCAGAAATGCTGCCTCCTGCTAAAACGTTCCCTATCAGCTGGTGGTGCTGTTTGTTGTGGCGTGCTGACAAAGCTTTTCCACATTTCGGCCATGCTAACCCTGCCTTCTGAGGTGCTGGCGGTGCCCCTGCTGCGTTGGCGACCTCTTCCTCCTCCTCTGCCTTCGCCTTCGGCTTCCACTGTGCCCCCGCTGCCAGGTGGGAATTGCACCAGCAGCGCGTCTAACAGCGTGCGCTTGTACTCGCGCATCTTGCGTTCACGCTCCAGTGAGGGGATTAAGGACGGTACATTGTCCTTGTAACGGGGATCCAGCAGCGTGGCCACCCAGTAATCAGCACCTGTCATAACGTGCAAAACACGCCGGTCGTTGCAGAGACACTGCAGCATGTAATTGCTCATGTGTGCCAGGCTGCCCAGAGGCAACGAAAAGCTGTCCTCTGTGGGAGGTGTATCATCTGTGTCCTCTGTATCCCCCCAGCCACGCACCAGTAATGGCCATGAGCTGGTCTGGATGCCATCCTGCTGTGAGCATGGTTGCTCCTCCTCCTCCATGTCTTCCTCCTCCTCATCCTCCACCGCGTCTTCCTCCAGAACTGTGCCCTTGCTAGACAATTGTGTACCTGGCCTTTGTTGGTGCACGAACCCACCCTCGGAGCCACTTGTGAATGACTGCCCTGAAAGCCTTGCAAATGATCCCGATTCCTCCTCCTCCTGTGCCACATCCTCTTCCATCATCGCTGTAGCGTTTTTTCAAGGAGGCATAGAACTGGGATAGTCACGCTGAGAGCGGCGTCATTGGCACTGGCCATGTTGGTGGAGTACTCAAAACAGCGCAACAAGGCACACAGGTCTCGCATGGAGGCCCAGTTATTGGTGGTAAAGTGGTTCTGTTCCGCAGAGCAACTCACGCGTGCACGCTGCAGCTGGAACTCCACTATCGCCTGCTGCTGCTCGCACAGTCTGGCCAGCATGTGCAAGGTGGAGTTCCACCTTGTGGGCACATCACATATGAGGCGGTGAGCGGGAAGACCGAAGTTACGCTGCAGCGCTGCCAGGCGAGCAGCAGGGTGAGAACGCCGAAAGTGCGCACAGACGGCCCGCACTTTCTGCAGCAGCTGTGGCATATCGGGGTAAGTTTTCAGGAAACTCTGCACCACCAAATTCAGCACATGTGCCAGGCAAGGGATGTGCGTCAAACCGGCTAGGCCCAGAGCTGCTACAAGATTTTGCCCGTTATCGCACACCACCAGGCCCGGCTTGAGGCTCACTGACGCCAACCACTCATCGGTCTGTTGTTTCATGTCCCTCCACAACTCCTGCGCGGTGTGTGGTTTTTCCCCCAAACAGGAAAGTTTTAAAACTGCCTGCTGATGTTTACCCATGGCTGTGCTGAAGTTGGTGGTGAATTTGTTACGCTGACTGGATGAGGAGGCGGTAGAGGATGAGGAAGCGGAGTAGGAGTTAGGAACAGGAGGCAAACTGAAGCGCCCTGCAATCCTCGGTGGTGGAAGGACATGCGCCAAACTGCTATCCGCCACTGCATTCACCCAGTGCGCTGTTAGGGAGATATAACGTCCCTGACCGTGCTTACTGGTCCACGTATCCGTAGTTAGGTGGACCTTGGCACAGATGGCGTTGCGCAGTGCACATCTGATTTTGTCCTCCACTTGGTTGTGCAGGGAAGGGATGGCTCGCCTGGAAAAGTAGTGGCGGCTGGGCACGACGTACTGTGGGACAGCCAATGCCATCAGGCTTTTAAAACTCTGCGTCTCCACCAGACGGAATGACAGCATTTCAAAGGCCAGTAATTTTGAAATGCTGGCATTCAGGGCCAGGGATCGCGGGTGGGTAGAGGGGTACTTCCTCTTACGCTCCAGTGTTTGGGAGATGGAGAGCTGAATGCTTCCATGGGACATTGTGGAGATGTTTGGTGACCCAGGTGGTAGTGTTGCTTGCCGGTCCTCTAATTGAGGGGTGGCTGGTGGCACTGTCACTACTAGGGATGAGCTCCGCGTTCGATTCGAACGTATGTTCGACTCGAACATCGGTCGTTCGATCGTTCGACGAAACTCGAACAAAACGGGTCGTTCGCGCCAAATTCGAGTGACGCAAAACGTCCCATAATTCACTGGGGCGTTGAGCGCTGATGATTGGCCAAGCATGCTGTATGTCCCGCATGCTTGGCCAATCACAGCGCTCAAAAAACGAAGAGCCATAATTGGCCAAAGCCAGGGTGGCTTTGGCCAATTATGGCTCAGGGGGATTAGTACACGCCCCCCACTATAAAAGGCAGCCTGCACGGCTGCCTAGTGTAGTGTGTTGGCGGTTCTAGAGAAGATCAGTCAGTCAGACAGAGAGAGATAGAGAGATAGAGACACAGTGTCTTAACCAGATAGATAGATAGAGTAGGAAGTGTAGTCAGTATAGTTAAAAGTACAGTTTGTAGAGAATATATTCACATCCTTAGGCGTTGTCAATATATTTATAAACTGTACAGCTCAGCTAGTTTATCTATCAGGCAGGAGATTGTTCTACATGCAGCGCTCTAACGTGTTGTATTGCCTGCATTAGGGATTTACTTTAAATATAATTATTCTGTGTTATTTAACGTGTGCTAGTTAATTGCACACACAGACGCATTACCTGTTACTGCACGTGTGCAATTTATTTGCACAGAAGCGCAGTCGCTGTTAATGCAACTGGGCTATTGAATTGCACAGAAACGCAGTCGCTATTACTGCGTGCGTGCTGTTTAATAGCAACTAAAGGCAGTTGGTGTCACTGCGTGCGTGCTGTTAAATCGCATTTGACCGCAGTCGCTATTACTGCGTGCGTGCTGTTTAATAGCAACTAAAGGCAGTTGGTGTCACTGCGTGCGTGCTGTTAAATCGCATTTGACCGCAGTCGCTATTACTGCGTGCGTGCTGTTTAATAGCAACTAAAGGCAGTTGGTGTCACTGCGTGCGTGCTGTTAAATCGCATTTGACCGCAGTCGCTATTACTGCGTGCGTGCTGTTTAATAGCAACTAAAGGCAGTTGGTGTCACTGCGTGCGTGCTGTTAAATCGCATTTGACCGCAGTCGCTATTACTGCGTGCGTGCTGTTTAATAGCAACTAAAGGCAGTTGGTGTCACTGCGTGCGTGCTGTTAAATCGCATTTGACCGCAGTCGCTATTACTGCGTGCGTGCTGTTTAATAGCAACTAAAGGCAGTTGGTGTCACTGCGTGCGTGCTGTTAAATCGCATTTGACCGCAGTCGCTATTACTGCGTGCGTGCTGTTTAATAGCAACTAAAGGCAGTTGGTGTCACTGCGTGCGTGCTGTTAAATCGCATTTGACCGCAGTCGCTATTACTGCGTGCGTGCTGTTTAATAGCAACTAAAGGCAGTTGGTGTCACTGCGTGCGTGCTGTTAAATCGCATTTGACCGCAGTCGCTATTACTGCGTGCGTGCTGTTTAATAGCAACTAAAGGCAGTTGGTGTCACTGCGGCTATTTTGTTACTTTACACTTGAGCCAAGTCGCTCTTACTGTGTGGTTGCTGTTTAATACCATCTGAAAGCAGTTGGTGTGACAGCGACTATTTTGTTACTTTACACTTGAACCAAGTCGCTCTTACTGTGTGATTGCTGTTTAATACCATCTGAACGCAGTCGGTGTGACAGCGACTATTTTGTTACTTTACACTTGAGCCAAGTCGCTCTTACTGTGTGGTTGCTGTTTAATACCATCTGAACGCAGTTGGTGTGACAGCGACTATTTTGTTACTTTACACTTGAGCCAAGTCGCTCTTACTGTGTGGTTGCTGTTTAATACCATCTGAACGCAGTTGGTGTGACAGCGACTATTTTGTTACTTTACACTTGAACCAAGTCGCTCTTACTGTGTGATTGCTGTTTAATACCATCTGAACGCAGTCGGTGTGACAGCGACTACTTTGTTACTTTACACTTGAGCCAAGTCGCTCTTACTGTGTGGTTGCTGTTTAATACCATCTGAACGCAGTTGGTGTGACAGCGACTATTTTGTTACTTTACACTTGAGCCAAGTCGCTCTTACTGTGTGGTTGCTGTTTAATACCATCTGAACGCAGTCGGTGTGACAGCGACTATTTTGTTACATAACACCTGAACGCATAACTATGGCTGGAAGGACAAAGAGAGGCAGAGTCACACGAGGGCAAGCAGGCTCTGCATCTAGAGGTAACGCTGGTGATGGATGTGGTGCATCCTCTTCAGCACGTGGCCGTGGCCGCTCGTCCTTCTTTTCGGGAGCTGGCCGTGTTGAGCCTCAACATGCTGAGAAATTAGTTGAGTGGATGACCAAGCCGTCCTCATCCTCCTCATCCTCTCTCACACAGACTGATTATAGTTTGTCTGGCAAAGCAGCTGCCAAGGCGTCCTCTACCCTCTGCACAATGGGATCACACAATCCTTCCCTAGTCCCACCGTGTCCTCCTGAGGAGTCCCCCGAACTGTTTCAACACAGTGTTGGGTACATGCTAGCTGAAGATGCACAGCGTTTTGAAGACTCCGATGACGGAACACTGATAGAGGAAGGCATTGATGTGAGCCCAGGGAGAGGGGGTGGCCGAGAGGGACAACAATCTGGGAGTGATGTTCCCCCAGCTGGAGCATACTGCCAGGTTGTCGCCAGTGATGATGAGGAGGGAGGGGATGATGAGGTCATTGACTCTACCTGGGTGCCTGGTAGGAGAGAGGAGGAGGAGGAAGAGGACGAGGCACAGGCACATCTTCAAAGAGGCAGGAAGCCCTCCAGGGGTCAGCTTAAGGGCAGTACACCAACTGCATTACGTGGCGCTGCTGTGTCTCAACGGTACAGCAAAAGTTCTTTGGTGTGGGCCTTTTTTGAAACCTGTCCATCAGATGCTACCTTTGCTGTTTGCAACATATGTCTCAAGCGTATCTCGCGTGGCCAAAACATCACCCGCTTGGGCACCACATGCTTGTCCAGACATATGTCGACCTGCCATGCAGCTCGTTGGCAGGCATACCAGAAAGACCCACACCAAAGACCAAAGCGGTCCTCCCCTTGCCCTTCTGTGACCTCAAACCCCACTAGACCCCCAGTCCTCTCTGCAGCCTGCACCGAAGGTGTATAAATAGGTGTGTCACAACGTAGTAGTGGTAGTACATCCGGCCAATCTACTGATATTACCAGACAAATTTCCCTGCCCCAGCTGCTGCATCGCCGAAAGAAGTACGCTCCCAGCCATCCACATGCCCAGCGGTTGAATGCTAGCTTAGCAAAATTGCTAGCACTTCAACTGCTACCTTTTCAGTTGGTAGATTCTGCCCCCTTCCGTGAGTTTGTGGAATGTGCAGTACCTCAGTGGCAAGTACCCAAACGCCACTTTTTTTCACGGAAGGCGATTCCGGCTCTCTACCGGCATGTGGAAGGCAATGTCCATACCTCGCTGGACAGGGCGGTCAGTGGTAAGGTGCATCTTACCGCTGACTCATGGTCCAGCAGGCATGGACAGGGACGTTACCTGTCTTTTACGGCCCATTGGGTGACTCTGCTGGCAGCTGGGAAGGACGCAGGTCAAGGCACAGTAGTTTTGGAGGTTGTTCCACCACCACGCCTCCAAAACACTACAACTGCTTGTGACACACCTCTCTCCTCCACCCCCTCCTCTTCTTCTTCCTCTGTGGCCTCTTCCTGTGGTGATGTTGGCTCAGAACCAGCCGTGCTCCGTAGGCGTACGACGGGCTACGCAGGAATGCAGGCCAAGAGATGCCATGCGGTCCTAGAGCTGGTGTGCTTGGGAGACAGGAGCCACACTGGGGAAGAGGTTCTTTCAGCTCTGCAGGGGCAGGCTCAGAGGTGGTTGACGCCACGCCAGCTGAAGCCTGGAATGGTGGTCAGCGATAATGGCACCAACCTCCTCTCTGCCCTGCGACGTGGAAAACTCACCCATGTGCCCTGTTTTGCGCATGTTCTCAATTTGGTGGTGCAGCGGTTCTTGGGCAGGTACCCTGGCTTACAGGATGTCCTGAGGCAGGCCAGGAAAGTCTGTGTGCATTTCCGGAGGTCATATAATGCCACTGCTCGGCTGACAGACCTCCAGAGGGAATACAACCTGCCCAAGAACCGCCTAATCTGTGACATGCCCACCAGATGGAACTCTACGTTGGCCATGCTGCAGCGGCTGCACACGCAGCAGAGGGCCATCAATGAGTACCTGTGCCAATATGGCAGCAGAACTGGCTCAGGGGAGCTTGGGTTTTTTTCACCACGCCAGTGGGCCTTGATCAGGGATGCATGCACTGTCCTGTCACCATTTGAGGAGGCCACGAGGATGGTGAGCAGTGACAGTGCATGCATCAGTGAGACTGTCCCGCTTATTCACATGTTGGAGCACACCCTACGTGGAATAATGGACAGGGCCCTTGAGGCAGAACAGAGGGAGGAAGAGGAGGACTTCCTTACCTCTCAAGGCCCCCTTTATCCAGACACTGTTCCTGCTTGCCCACCTGGAACACAGGAAGAGGAGGAGGAGGATGAGGAAGAGGAGGAGGAGGAGGATTGTATCAGCAGCATGGAGGTGGAGCCTAGCACTCAGCATCAACAGCAGCAGTCTTCAAGGGATCATTTACAGTCCCAAGGAACACGTGGACTTTTACGTGGCTGGGATTAGGTGGCTGAGGATCCTGTCGTCCTCAGTGACCCAGAGGACTGTGCCCCGAATGCCTCTGCAAACCTACGCTGCATGGCCTCCCTGATCCTGCAAAGCCTGCGTAAGGATCCTCGTGTACGTGCTATCAAGGAGAGGGATCATTACTGGCTGGCAACTCTCCTTGATCCACGTTACAAGAGTAAGGTAACGGATCTTATGTTGCCATCGCAGAGGGAGCAGAAGATGAAACTACTGCGGGAGGCCTTGCAGAAGGGTCTGTGCAATGCGTTCCCAGAACCGGGGGGATTACCAAAACCTGGCCCTGGACAACGTCTTGCTGAGGCTTCGGTGAGTCAGAGAAGGAGCGGTGGAGAAGGTGGCCGTCTGACCGATGCGTTCAGACAATTTTTTAGTCCGCAGCCCCAAGGTCTGACCGGTTCCAGCAACCATCGCCAGCGTCTGGTTTACATGGTCCGGGAATACCTAGCGGCAAGATCCGACTTGGACACATTCCCCACGAAAAATCCTCTGGCTTAAACATCATTAAAATCGCTGCTCCGCAAAAACGTACGTTTTTAAAATATTTTTTTCGATTGATACATGTTCCCTGGGGCAAGACCGGGTTCTGAAAGACGTTTACCAACATTAAATTGAATATTGGTCTTTAAAATTATCGTTTTTGAATTCGAACGTTCGAGTCTTATAGACTTCAATGGGGTTCTAAATGTTCGCGCGAACCCGCGGTCTGTTCGAACGTTCTGATGCGAACCGAACCCGGGTATGTTCGGCTCATCCCTATCTCTGGCACAGCATCCTGAAGTCCATAGGATCGCCCAAATTACATTGTGGTTCCACCACACAAGCCTTTTTGAACCATTGAATGTATGTTCTCTAGGGTCCATACATTCTGGTAAGCCTTTTACCTGTGGGGTGGTTCCCTTCACTTCATCACTTCTTCACTTGCACAGATCTGCATGGTTTGAAGTCGTCACCATATTTTGAACTTTGTCAACACCGAAGTTTGATCACTCGAAGGACACATATAGGTAGATTCAGGTACATGGGTGCAAACTTGCGGCGGCGTAGCTTAGCCTGTTTAGTCTACGCCGCCGTAAGTTAGCTAGGCAAGTACATGATTCTCAATGTACTTGCCTGCTAATATATGGTGGCGGAGCCTAAAGCGGGCGGGCGCAAGGGCGCCGAATTCAAATGTGTGGAAGGGGGGCGTGTTTAATGCTAATCAGGCTTGACCTTACCTTTTTGACGTTTTTTTGTTACTGCGCATGCGTCGGGCGCCTACATTTCCCAGCGTGCATTGCGGCTAAGTACGCCGCACGGGCCTATTGATTTCGACGTGGACGTAAACTACGTAAATCCCGATTCGCGGACGACTTACGCAAACAACGTAAAAAATTTGAATCTCGCGGCGGGAACGGCGGCCATACTTTAACATTGTTATTCCACCTAATAGATGGAATAACTTTAGGCCTGCTAATGCCTTACAGAAACGGCGTAAAACTACTGCGGCGGGCACGTTCGTGAATCGGCGTATCAACTCATTTACATATTCTACGCCGACCGCAATGGAAGCACCACCTAGCGGCCATCCAAAATATTGCAATCTAAGATAGGACGGTCGTCGTATCTTAGATATGTTTAAGCGTATCTCTGTTTGAGCATACGCTTAAACATGGGTCGGCGTAGATTCTGAGTTAGGTCGGCTTATCTACTGATAAGCCGGCCTAACTCTTTCTGAATCTACCTACTAGTCTTTGCATTTTTGCACCCGTTTTGAATTTCCTGCATATAGGCTTTTATAGTGTGCTTATGGGGACATTTCTATTTACATTGGCCCAGATTCAAGAAGCAATTGCGCCTGTGTAACCATAGGTTACGCAGCGCAATTGCTTACTTGCTCCGGCGTTACGAATGCTCCTGATTCAGGAACATCGTAACGCCGACTGCAGCCTAAAATCTGCGTGGCATAAGGCTCTTATGCCACGCAGATTTTAGGCTGCATTCTTGCGTTGACCGCTAGGGGGCGCTCCCATTGTGATCAGCGTATAGTATGCAAATTGCATACTAACACCGATTCACAATTGTTGCGCGGGCCCTGCGTACGCAAGTTACGTCGTTTCCGTACGGCATGCTTAGCGTAAGGCTGCTCCTGCTAATAGCAAGCGCAGCCAATGCTAAGGATACCCTGCGTCGCAACGTTCGAATTTTACGTCGTTTGCGTAAGTGAATCGTGAATGGCGCTGGACGCCATTCACGTTCACTTTGAAGCAAATGACGTCCTTGCGACGTCATTTGCCGCAATGCACGTCGGGAAAGTTTCCCGACGGAGCATGCGCCTTACGATCGGCGCGGGAACGCGCCAAATTTAAATGATTCCCGCCCCCGGCGGGATCATTTACATTGCGCGCGCTTACGCCGGGTAATTTTTCCGGCGCGCCCTCGCAATTTACGGAGCTACTGCTCCGTGGATCGAGGGCAGCGGCGCAAATTTGCGGGGGCGCAGGGCAAAATCGTTGCCCTGTGCCTCCGCAAAAAAAGAGCAAATCTCTTTGAATCTGGGCCACAGTTCACTATCAATATTTGAGCACTTTATTTATCACGTTTTTACGTATTTATAAATTTCTCACGTATTTATTTATTTATTCATTTATATATTTTGATTAGCGCTACACTTTTTTTGTTTCCACATTGTTGCAATTTGTCTACTTGGTGTGTCAGCAGCTTACTCTTAAAGCGGGAGTTCACCCATTTATAAAAATTTTCCCCTTTTCCCCTTAGATTCCTGCTCGTTCGGTCTAGGGGAATCGGCTATTTGTATTAAAATATGATCCGTACTTACCCGTTTTCGAGATGCATCTTCTTCCGTCGCTTCCGGGTATGGGTCTTCGGGAGCGGGCGTTCCTTCTTGATTGACAGTCTTCCGAGAGGCTTCCGACGGTCGCATCCATCGCGTCACTCGTAGCCGAAAGAAGCCGAACGTCGGTGCGGCTCTATACTGCACCTGCGCACCGACGTTCGGCTTCTTTCGGAAAATCGTGACGCGATGGATGCGACCGTCGGAAGCCTCTCTGAAGACTGTCAATCAAGAAGGAACGCCCATTCCCGCAGCCCATACCCGGAAGCGACGGAGAGGATGCATCTCGTAAACGGGTAAGTAATGCTCATATTTTAATACAAATAGCCGATTCCCCTAGTAAAAACGAGCATGAAGCTAAGGCTAAAAAGTGCCCTCTAAGGGTGAACCACCGCTTTAAGGCAGCACAAAATTATTCTGTATACCACTCACAAACATGGGACATAAATTCCCATGTACAGCTGGATGTATGCCTCCTTTCCTGGTCTGTGTGACTCAGTTTGCTCCAAAGAACAAGTGATAATGTGAGATTTTGATTCAAAGAACCTAGGCCCGGATTTGTAAATCACGTTACGCCAACATAGTGCAAATGTGCGCCTGGCGTATCTGTGCGCCGTACCCACAAACTAAGATACGCCTAAAAACAGGCTTAATCCCGCCGACGTAACTTGCCTACGCCGGCGTAGGGTGGGTGCACATTTACGCTGGCCGCATGGTGGCGCTGCCATTGATTAGCCATTCAAATATGCAAATGAGGAAAATACGGCGATTCACGAACCTGCGCGCGCCCGACGCAGGCTACGAGAGGTGCGCGTAAGTTGTACGTCCGGCGTAAATTTAAGCCCCATAAAGGAGGTGTAACTCAGCAGCAGACATGTAAAGGTCTGCATCAGGGAACACAAGCCGGCGTATTTTACGTAGTTTACGTTGGACGTGTGTCTGGATGGGCGTAGATTACGTTCATGGCGTAGGCAGTGAACCGGGGTAACTTAAGTAGTTGTTCAGATGTGGTTATGAGCATGCGCACAGGGATGCGTCCACGACACGACGCATGCGCAGTTCGTTAAACGTACTTGTCTGGCTCTCCAACCATCATTTGCATGGGGTCATGCCTCATTTGCATGGCTTAGCAAGGGGCAAGCCCCCCCCCCATGCTTTTCTATATTCATATCAGACCACACCAATCTACAAGTGGGAGTTTACCAACTATGTCTGTGCTGGAAGTGGCCGTTTGAGGATTAGAGTCGCACAGCCATAAGTTATGCTGTTCCACATGTGAGTAGGTGCAGCGTGATGCGGTAACAGAAAACACTTAGTGCAGATAAACAGAAGTATATTGTAACTGAAGTTCGGCAATATACAATAGACCTGGCGGGAAGACAACCCGGACTGGGAGTACTCACAGTATGAAACAGTAATCCGTCAGTAGAAGCAGGCCTCAGGTGTGTCTGTCTCGAGGGGCTGAGTACCCAAATGGGGAGGCTTTCAGGATGGATGGAGTGTCCCTGCACTCTCCCTACTCTTACAGAACCTCTCCCTGACACTAAGCACTTTCCCTGCCAGACAGGTGACCTGTCCCTACTCAAGCCACACCCGAAATATGCACCAAGCCCAGGAGCCAGGGTCTTAAATATACTCTGCCTGGCCCAAGATTGCTGCCAGAGTCACATGGGGTGCCAGTATCCAATCGGATAGTTGCCCCCTGTGACCCAGGAAACCATAGAGGAACTAAGTTTCTCTTCACTTCCTCTCCCTCTGCAATGCCGCAGCAGTTGAGCACCATCTGTTGAGGAGAAAGCAGACTGCACCTGCCTACACAAGGGAGAGGAAGCCAGGCTAAAGAGAGGAGATTAGGGGATCTACAGACATGCCAGCAATGTGCTATAAAGGTACTGGGCCAGATTCAGAAAGGACTTACGATGGTGCAGCGCCATGTACGCCGTCATAAGTCCTAATCTGGCCCATCGTATCTATGCGACTGATTCTTAGAATCAGTTACGCATAGATATCCTTTAGATCCGACAGGCGTAAGTCTCTTACGCCGTCCGATCTAAACTGCAATTTTTTTTCCCCCGCTAGGTGGCGCTTCCGTCGATTTCCGCGTTGAGTATGCAAATTAGCTAGATACGCGAATTCCCGAACGTACGCGCGGCCAACGCAGTAAAGTTACGACGTTTACGTTAGGCTTTTCCCAGCGTATAGTTGCCCCTGCTATATGAGGCGCAGCCAATGTTAAGTATGGCCGTCGTTCCCACGTCGAATTTTAAAAAGTTACGTCGTTTGCGTAAGCCGTCCGTGAATGGGGCTGGACGTCATTTACATTCACGTCGAAACCGACGTCATTTGGAGCAATGCACACTGGGAAATTTTAGGGACGGCGCATGCGCCGTTCGTTCGGCGCGGGGACGCGCTTCATTTAAATGATACACGCCCCCTACCCACCAAATTTTACTTACGCCGGGTGATTTACGCTACGCCGCCACAACTTTACAGGCAAGTGCTTTGTGAATAAAGCACTTGCCTGAAAAACTTTCGGCGGCGTAACGTAAATCGGATACGTTACGCCGCTGCACAGATACTCCAGCTGTACCTGAATATGGCCCACTGTCTTTGCTTGTATTTACAATTGCATTCATTGTATGTGCATTTAAAGTTGGAATTCAGCTTTGATGCGGTTTAAAGGGCTACAATAAAAATAACCCAATTTTTTAAATAACACGCTTTGGAGATTTCTTAAAATTGCACATTAAAGTTGTGGAACAGAACAATGTACTTCTTTAAAACCCCTTTCACATGAAGGGTCCACTCATGTCCATATACTGTACACCCGCCTACCTCCAATATGATCTGATCCGTTAAAATAAAAACCAGAAGGGGCTCCATCCGCCTCTGTCTAGGCAGATGGGACCGGAGGGCAGTTGGGTGTAAACGGATAGCAGAGAAGACACAGACCTGTCATTCACACTCTCTGCTCTGATGTGCCCAGAACAAACCCCCCTCTCTTCCCTTTTACTCTGCCCCATCTCCCCCTCTCCCCCCCACCTCTCTTTACCTCCTCCCCACATTCTTTCACCTCTTTCCCCCCTCTTGCTCTTTCTTCCCTCACACCCTCTTTTCTTCCTCTCTCGCTCGCTACCTTTTTTTGCTCCCTCAAACTTTTTTTATCCCCCCCCCTCTCTCTCTCTCTCTCTCTCTCTTTTACCCCTCTCTTTCTCTCCTCATCTTTCTATGTTTCTGTTGCCTCTGATCCCCTCTTTATCTTGGTCTCCCTCTCTCTCTTCCTCCCTCCCACTTCCCCCCTCTCTCTCTCTCCCCCACCCCTTCCTCTCTCTCTCTCTCTCTCTCTCTCTCTCTCTACCTCCCTCCCCCTTTCTCATCTTTCCCTATTTTTCCCCCTGGTCTCCCCCCTCTTTCTTTCTCTCTCGCATGCCTCCTCTCCCTTTCCTCTCCTCTTTCTCTATCTTTCCCCATCAATCTTTGTCTCCCCTACTTTCCTTTCTCTCTCTCTCACTTTCTCTTTCTCTTTTCTCTGCTTTTTCTCCCCCTCTCACTCTCCTCTATTTCTCTGTCTCTCACTCCCTTTCTTTGCCTTTACTTCTCTCTTTCCATCTTTCTCGCTTCCTCACCCTCTTTCTCTCTCTTTGGCCCACCTCATCCCACTCTTTCTCTCTTTCTTCTCTCTCTCTCTCTATCTCCTGTCTCTTCTCTATTCCTTTCTCCTCCCTCCTCTCTCTCTCTCTGCCCTCACCACTTTTTCTCTCTCCAGACCGCCCCTCTCTCTCCTCGCTTCCCTCACCTCTTTCACTCGCTCCTCCATCCCCTCCCTCCCCCCCCCACCTTTCTCCTCTCAATTCAATTCAAATAAGCTTTATTGGCTGGTCCCAACACATTTTAGTAATGCCAAAGCATATTGACTTTCTAAGGGAAAGGGGGGGGGGGGTAGTAATATAGAGGGGTGTAGCCAGGCGCTGGCTATTATGCCTGCAATTCAGACATTTGTGCAGTGTTATTATTGTGGTGTTTGCTCCCTCTTGTGTTGACTGGACTATATGTGTAATTTCCTTTTTTTCTTATGACAAAACTCAGAGCAAAGCATTGTGGCATGTGTAGTTCAGAACACTGATGTTATCATTCCAGCGGGAGTGGCTTGAACTACAACTACCAGATTGTTGGGAATAAAAGAATAGGCTGCTGGCAGGGGATATAAAAAGGGTTGCAGCGGTCTGCATCGTTCTCTTGGGACGCTGGTGTGAATCTGTCAGAAGGAAGCTCTGTGTCTGTCAGAATCAGCGGCTAAGACCACCAGACACATAGCTACACAGAGGAACTAAGACCAAACAAAGTATTTATCTTTAAAGTGATATTTATTTACAGTGAACAAACACCAATAATCATACAAAGCAACTAGTGAAAGCATAAACTACTCCAGCAAACAAGAACAAGAATAACTAATGAACTTAACTGCTATCTATATACAATATCTACAACATAAGGGACAAAGGCAACAGGGATGCAAGGAAGGGGACACGACTGGGTACAAGGGCATGGAACAAGGCAGAGGGGTGCAGGACGGATCAGGACACTGGAAGGTTCAGGAAAGTAATCAGGCACAAGCTGGTAGCATAAGGAGGCAAGCAGACAGCATAGTGACGCCCTGGGGGAAGGGAGAAGCAGCCTTAAATATATACCTGGCAGCTGGAGCCAGGTGTGGCTGATCAGAACCTGCTGGCTCCTGGGAGACACCTGCTGGTGGAAACTGGAACTGCAGCCATCTGCAAAGTGAACCCCAGTGCCACCAGCAGGTGAACTCAACCCTGACAGTGTCATTGTGAACTGCTGCTGACTTGTGACCTACACAGAAGGAAGCCGTTCAGCTGTACCCTGAGAGACCTCTGTGGACAGCATTGTTTCTCTTTTCCAGCAGACTGGAGGCTGTTCCAGATTATCCAGTGACACCTGCACTTCAGATCCAGGTAGGCTGCAGCATGGTGTGGTGGATGCCAGACACCAATTCCCAGAGCCAGGATCCAGAGGGAACTCCTGAGAGAGTCTCACCCATCGCCTGCATTGCTCCAGCAGTTTCTTTATCCAGGGGGGTGGGTGGGCATAGCCCAATTATGTTGTCAGAGTGGATCGAATTTTGCATCAAATTATTCTGAAAAAGGGGGATTGATCCTGTGGAAGCTGATAAAGCCAGAGTTGAAAGAATTTTGCTAGGGTCTATGTCAAATCACCCAATTGTGCTCCGATTGCTACTGAAAGGAACACAGGGGGTTCTGACTTACTCAGAGTTAATGAAACTGGTGAGGGAAGAAGAAGCTTTGAACAAAAGAATAACTGGGGGCGAGTTGTTGGATTTTCAGGCACTATAGACTGATCAGAATATAGTCACACAGAGAAATTTTTCTCTAAAAAGTTTTGGATTTATTAAGACATAAAGGGTATACAGTGTATATTAAAAAGGAGATTGCCATTAGCAGCAAGACTATCTGGTAAACCAACTCAACAATGCAAGAACCTCCAAAAATTGTAACAGGAATTAGAAAATTAGTAGTCATAAATGAAAACAACAGTTTGTGAGTTTCAACGATGGGGTCAAGGGCTTTCGTGACATAGAAGGCAACCCTTTTAGAAATTGATTGTCCTGTGTAATGATGGAGGTGCAGACAGGTATATGTCTGAGATGATAAGGCTTGCAAAGTTTGCTGACTCGACCGGTTTCGCGCTTGTTACAGCGCTTCCTCACGGAGTCTCAGTATGGTTAGCTGCAGGACAATGGTAAAAGAAGGAACACAACAAAAACACACACAGGTGCATAAGTAAATTAATTAGACAATGAATACATTTAATAGATATATAAAAAACACACAAATGGGCGTGTAAATGGCATCAATCACTCTCATGAAAAGGAAAAGAGGAGGGGGGGGGGAAATGGAATGGAATAGAGTAGAGGTGGTCCAGAGGAGTGGACCCAGAAAATAGAAAGGGATCCAGTGTAAAGTCATCTCAAAAGCATTCACTCATTAGTATAGTGGGAACGGGGATATATAGTAGTATTGTTGAAAGGAGAAGGGGGTGGGAGTCAAAAAATAGGATTGTAAAGGCAGCAAGATTCATTTGGAAAGTTAATATACTCACAGATAGTGTTAAGGCATATTAGTAATCCAATAATGGTGAGTACAAAGAGTAGGAAAGATAAGTTCCTAACAAAGGGTTAAATGGCTAGGTCCGGGCTGCTGGACGTTAGGTAAATATAAAACCAACCCACAAGGGCGAGAAATCTAAAAAATGATAAATGAATAGTTATATATAATTATCAGTATATGCAATAAAAGAGTATATGTTTGAATGAAAAAGGAAATAGTCAAAATAACTGCAAATTACCTTCAGTGGAGAGTATTGATGGGAGAGAGACAAAAAAGGCATCCTTGGTAAGGAGTATATGGTATACAGGAATAATCACAGTACCTGAGTATCAGCCTTCAATGGCTATTAGGCACTAAGAATCCTGGTAGGTGAAAATAAAAGAGACAGACAAATGCTGTCAGTATAGTTGGTTCATGAAGGGGGGGGGGTTTAGGAGGATAGCGAGGAAGCTGGGTGAATCTTACCTGAAAAGTAAATGGCGATGACACCTTTAATCCACAAGCCTCCCAGGAGACTGCAGCAACAGGCGTCTAAGTCGTGGAGACTTAAATAGAGCCCCGCTCCGTGCGGAAGAGACGTACAGTGAGGCGCGGCTGTATGACGTCATCCGCAAAGGCCGCGCAAGCCCCAACAAACGTAGGCGTCGCATAAACAGGGGCGGTGCGCTGCGTAGGAGACATTACATCACGACACAGGAAAGACAGAACCTGGGGGGACAAAAGAAGGGAAAGGGAAGAAAAAGAACAAGAGGCGCAGGAAAGCATCTGAGAGGGAGGGATTGGCACTCAACAAGCCCATCATGTAGATTACATTATTTACATCATTCTTTAATTAGAACCATAATATATATATTTTAATTTAGCTTATTGATTCCTTTGAAAAAATTATCAGGACATGGACGAACATAGTTAAATTTAGAAGTATCATGGAAAAAATTACAATTTGCGCAGACTCATCAGAATAAATACAATATTATAAATCATTGTACAGCATAGCATAGAACACAGAATCAAGGATAGTGTAGGAAAAAACCCAATGGAAGGGGGGAGGGATAGGGAAAGGGGGGGAGGGTTTTTTTTTAAAGGAAAGGGAGGGGGAGGGAGGAAAGGGAAGGAAGGGGAAAGGGAGAGGGGAGGAGAATGTACAAATAAAAATTGGTAGTGTTATAACCATATCATAAATCATATATTGAATATAATGTATACTGATATTTCCTGTGGCTAATAACATAATAAACAGTAAATTCAAAGCTTATAATAGAAATATATGATGAAAAAATATAGGCTTCTAGTAGAATTGGTAAATTGTGTATATGATTAGTGGTTATCGAAAGGGAAAGGAAGAAGAGGGAAAAGAGGGGGAGGGAAAAGGAGGAAGGGAGGGGGGATGGAAATAAAGGGAAGGGAATGGGGTGAAGGGAACTAATTATAAAAAGGGTTTATAAGATTGTGCCTCGTTGAGGCCGGGGGTACACAGGGCATTGAGGCGTTCGATCCATAGGGTTTCTTTTTGTAAAATTCATTTATCCCAGTTCCCCCCCCCCCCGTTCATTTTTGGGGACTACCGCAAGGGCAATGAAAGAGACAACTTTGTTGTTAAAACTGTGATACAGGTCTAGATGGCGGCTCACTGAGGTCAACATGTTCCCTTCTGCCGAGTAATAGACATGGTCTCGAATCCTAGCTTTAAAATTTCTAATTGTCTTCCCAACGTAAAAAGCCTGGCACTGACACGTCATCAAATAGATTACTCCCTGCGTATTGCAATATGCATGGAAGTTGGGTGTAAAAATTTCACCATTTGGTAAAGTGAAAGTTGTGCCCTCAGTGACCCATGGGCAAAATGAACAGTGACCACAGCGGGTGATACCGTTAGTGGGTGTTAGCCGTTTAGAATTTGGTACGTAGTGACTGGAAGTCAATTGGTCTCGTAGGGATCTAGACTTCCTAAATGTTATGTCGGGTTTAGGACCAATGTATTTTTTCAAGACAGGGTCATTGGTAAGTAAAGTCCAATGTTTGGTCAGTATATTACGTAATTTGTTGTGGTGGCCAGAGCTGTCTCCTTTCTATAAAGAGATGATGTTAGTCGTCCTTTGGCGTCTTTAAGAATAGTCAAATCTAGAAAAGTCACTTGGTTTTGTGCGCTAGTGTAGGTAAATTTCAAATTATAACTATTAATGTTTAGTACCTCTATGAAATCATGTAATAAGTCCAATGACCCTGTCCAGATTATAAAAATGTCATCAATGTAACGTAACCAATTAGCGACATAATTGAAGTAAATAGCCAGTTCTTCGTTTGAAAAAATAAATCGTTCCCACCCCCCCAGGTACAGGTTTGCGTAGGCAGGGGCACAACAAGTGCCCATTGCCACGCCCTGTACCTGGAGGTAGTGGGACTCTTTAAAAACAAAATAATTTCGGGTGAGTATAAAACGTAAGAGCTCTATAACGAAATCGTTATGTTTCCACGAATGGTGATCTTGTTCATTGAGGAATGCTCGCGCTGTCGAGATGCCCTGCTCGTGAGGGATACTGGAGTAGAGAGCTTCCACATCCAGAGTCACGAGCAGGGCATCTCGAGGCATGACCATATCCTCAATTTGTTTCAAAAGGTCAAGTGTGTCCATTGTATATGATGGTAACGCCATTACATGTGGCATTAGGATCGCGTCCACATAGCGACTCGCATTTTCCGTAAGTGATCCGATCCCAGAGACTATAGGTCTTCCTGGTGGGCATTTGGGGTGTTTATGGATCTTAGGTAACGCGTATAGTGTTGGCGTTTTAGGATACCGTGTATTCAAGTAGTTGTATAGGTCTTGATCGATCAGACTATTCTGTTGGGCCGAAGCTAAAATGACCAGAAATTCATCTCTAAATTGTGTAATTTTGGTTTGATTGATCCATTTGTACCAGTCTTGGTTTTGAAGTATTTTCATCACCATTTTTTCGTAATTTTGTTTCGTCATTAATACATTTCCACCTTTATCTGATGCCTTGATTTCAAGGTCAGGGTGGCATTGAAGGTTGTTAATGGCTTGTCGTTGTTCTTTTGAGATGTTATGGTTTAAAGGGTTAATGTCTAACTTTTTAAGGTCATTGATAGTGGTTACAAGAAAAGCCCATATGTTGGGGTTGCTAATAAGATCTGGAAAGCGTTGGGACTTAAGTTTACATTTTTTTGCAGTAGAAACAGAGGGATTGGTGGAAGGAGTCACCTCAGGGCTAGATTGTTCATTTTCTTCTAAAAGGAGCATGAGGTCTCGTAAGGCTCTAAAGTCCTCCATGGAGAAATGTTTAATTTGTTCCGAAATTTGTCTTTCCTCAATACTACGGAGACGATCTCCGTCAAATAGAAATTTGAAGGTAAGATTTCTCGTAAAGAGATATATATCTTTTATAGTTTCATATTTGTTGAGGCTCATGGAGGGGCAAAAACTAAGGCATAAACGTAGAACCCCAAGCTGCTCATCTGAAAATGTATAGGGGGTAAGGTTGATGACATCCAGTTCAGGACTTATGGTTACATTGGTTGTGTCGCACTCAGGGGGATGTGAAAATTAGGAACATGGGAAACAATATGTGGGTCCAAGGTGCCTTGTCTGGTACATTGTTATAGTTGGGAAACTACTGGAGATGTATCTAGGGAGATGTTTCTCCTAGGTACCCCAGTATGTGCGTCAGGAATAGAGTTAGAACTGTTAGTCCCTATAGGAGGCAAATGAGATACGTTCTGAGATTGCAATGTCTGTATGGCTAGGAGTGCCGTGGCACTCCTAGCGCCGTGCCAACAGAAGAAGCTTTGTTGTATGAGAAAAATCAAGTGTCTCTGGATGTGATGAAGACTTCACCAAAGGTAGAGAATGTAGTAGCTCAGCCAGCTAGAGTGGATACCGGTGTGCAGGAAAGTGATGGCGAGTCAGAGTGAGGGGCGTGCTCCAAGTCTCCTGTGGTGCAATCTACACCCAAAGTTACCCCTATTAAACTGCTGGCACAGGCGGCCCTAGTCCAAGAGCAGATGCAACAGACTTTGATGCATGTTATTGAAACCCAAGTAAAAGCTCAGGTGGGAAGGACCAATATCCGGAAGTGCTTCCGGTGTGGGGAACCAGGACACTTCAGAGCGCAGTGCCCACAGAAGGAAGGGAACTGTGAACTTCTTTCAGAACTCATGAAAGTGTTACTAAAGTTATTCTCAAATCAGAAGGTGGGAACATTTCAGGGGTCTTGGTGAAGAAGCCAACTAGGAACCTGACAAGAAACAGAGCTCCAGAATTGGAAAAAGGAGGAAGGCTAAAAAGAGAAGACAGATAAAAGGCCTGGGGTCGACATCTTTGTCACCTCACAGTCAAATAACTCATCACCGGGGTCAGGTACACGCTTGTGTGAAAGGGGCTTAAGGCTTTGTTCACATAGGGCATACCTGTGCGTCTCCGTACCTTTACAGAGACGCACAGGTGTTAGGTGCATCTCTGTGCAGGTAGTCCCATTGATGTAATTTGGGATGTAGCACCTGCACAAACAGAGCCATTGCTCCCAATCTTACATCTATGTAGGTCCACATGCATGTCCCTGAGCTCACACTGTCTCAATTGGGGTCATGTATCCACACCCACACAGATGTCAGATTGGGAACAGCAGCTATGCCTGTGCAGCTCTTGTATCCCAATTGACATAAATGGACCTGTGCATAAACATGGCCCTCCATGGGTGTACACTTTAGTATGCCACATGTGAATGAGGCTTTAGTAGCAATTTAGCAGCATATTTGTAAGTTATGTTGTATTTGTGTGCACAATTAATGTATTTTTTTGTTACTTACCTGGCAGGGGAGACACCATGATCATGAAGGTGGTTCTCCCAGGGCGAGGCTCGGCTATTGCACACTCTAGGCCGTGCTGATCGTGGTTGTCTTCCCTGCCGCTTCTCGGCCTTTTGGCTGGGACTGGGTGTGGTATCTGTCCTTATCAGTTGTCAGCGGAGCGCTGAAGCACCTCCTACATGGGGAGGGTGGATGCAATCCAATGACGTCATTGCACCTGGAAGGATGGTTTCAGCAGGGACTACAGAATACTGGGGGCCGGCCCATGGTTGAGTCTGAGCCATCTGGAAGGGTGCTCCTGGTGAGGATGGGTGCTGTGCTTGGTCTTGGTCTTTTTGCCGAGTTCTAGTCTGGCCTTCTGGCTGGCTGGTGTAAGTGCTATCTCTGTCAGCGATCCGGTAGGAGGAGCTGGTAATGCCCTGGGATAAGACGGGGTAGGACCATGCAAATCCGCCGGGTTGGCTGGCAGGGGTGGAGGGCTGCACTGGCTGGTCGGGGGGTCGGATATGGAACGAAAAGCCTATGGTGCATGTGCCCCTGGAGTGGCAGCCCAGGGGTATCTGAAGATCACTGTGTGTGAGGGACACATTGATTTAAGATACCACGGTCACTGCACCAGATACACGCTTTTTAGCACCTGCCTTCTGGGCCGGGCCTTTTGGCTAGGACCGGAGGAATTTTTTATTCCTGGCCGGAGGGCCTGGTCATTGTTTCACCACAATGGCCACTTCTTTCACTCTCCTCTCCACTATCCCTTCCCCCACTTTATTTTATTTAAGCCTGTGTTTGTCACTTTTCTGTCTTTTTTTGTTGTGCACGTTTTGTCACTGTGTGATTAGTAGGGTGCGGGTCCTCGGACCAGCCCTGAACGTCTTGGGAGTGGGTGGACATGGCCTTCTGGCTTAGTTCGCCTGCTCTCATGGGGTCTCCCTTCGGGGGAGCCCCACCTAGTACTGGGAGGGTTCTGTTTCGGCAGTCCCTCCGAGGAAGTTGGGTCCGTGTCGGCTTCGGTTGCTCGGACCACAGTACCTCAGTCCCCGTCTGGAGCCTAACGCCCCGGGGGATCAGGGTTTGGGTCCCTCTTCACAGGAGGACCACTTGACGTTGCACCCGTCTGCACGTTTTTGTGAACACTCTTTATGTGTGTGCACATTTTTTCTGCACCGGGTGGAGTTTTTTGGGTGTGTTCACACGCCATAGGCTTTTCAAAAAAAAAAAAAATGAATGTATTTTTTTGTGAAAATTGCGATATGATGAACATTTGTGCAATTATTGCGAGGCTCAAAAATCAGTAGCACTTTTTTTATTCTACATTGTCAGGTCATCTGTGGCCAGGTGACAAGTGCACCCCGATGGGATCAGGGATGCACCACAGGGTAGTGAACCCTATAGCCGGCTGCTGCTATCAGAGAGGAAGCGTAAAGCCAAGATTCCCCAGGGCACGGAGCCTAAGACCCAGCTTTGTGTTCACCAGAGCCTCTAGTGGTGAGGATGGCATTCGCCGCAGCTTGATCCAGGTCGCGACCCCTGGAATTCCCTAGGTCACGCCCCGCAGGGAGAAAGGGGAAGCAGCAAGCAGGATAAGCGAAAGTGATGGGTAAGCCAAAGTCAGGGCAACAGGCAGACAAGGGTAACCGAGGGACAGGCAAAGGGTCAGGGTCACAGGCAAACAGGAGAAGTCAGGGATGAGCCAAAAACGGTACACAGGAAGGTAAACGTAGAACACTGCAGACAGGAACTAAGCTAACAACACGGTTGAACAGCACTGCAGGCCTGTAGTGCAACAGTTAATATAGACTACCTGGGATGGCCTGGGTGGGGCAATACAGGAAGGAGAGGAGATAAGAAGGTAACCAGAACAGAGTCAGGCCTCTAATGGACAGATGGAGACAGGTAAGCTGCCAGACTATTGCATATCCATGACAGTACCCTCCCTCTTACGAGGCCTCCCCCTTCCCCGCCTAGGTCTGGGTTTAGAGGGAAACTTCAGATGAAACTCCTTCAACAGACGAGGTGCAAAGACCTCTGATGCAGGAACCCAAGACCTCTCCTCAGGACCAAAGCCTTTCCAATGAATGAGGTACTGAAGAGCGTCTCTACAGAGTCGGGAATCCAGAACTTGACTGACCTCGTATTCCTGATTATCGTCAGAGATTGGCGCCATGGTAGGGAGAGGACGAGAAAACTTATTGAGGGCTAAAGGCTTCAGAAGGGAAACATGGAAGGAGTTAGCGATTTTGAGGCTTTTGGGAATCTGAAGTTTGAAACAAACTGGATTCAGTTTAGGGGTTATAGTATATGGACCAATGAATCTTGGAGCAGATTTCAGAGAAGGAACTCGGAGCTTGATGTTCCTGGTGGAGAGCCAGACGTTGTCCCCTGGCTGAAGAGAAGGCGGTTTACGCCTGCGGCGGTCAGCAAAGTCTTTGAATTTGTCGGCAGCTGCCTGGAAGGAATCATGAACGTCACTCCAGATGTAATTGAAGGACTCCTGAGCAGAAGCCAAAGCTGGGATATCCGGAGAACAGGTCATGGAAAGCGGAAGTTGAGGATGTCTTCCATAAACTGAGAAAAGGGGTGTTCTCTGCGAACTGGTATTTACATGATTGTTATGAGAAAATTCCGCCCACGGAAGTATCGAGAACCAATCGTCATGATGAGCGGAGACTAAGGTACGAAGAAAAACCTCTAACTCCTGATTAACCCTCTCCGTCTGCCCATTGGATTGAGGATGGTAAGAAGAGGAAAAATCCAAGGCAATATTGAGGGATTTGCAAAAGGCTCTCCAGAAGCGAGACATAAATTGAACACCCCTGTCGGAAACAATATGAGAAGGAACCCCATGGAGGTGGAAAATTTCTCGAACAAAAATGGGGACCAAGGCAGGAGCAGAAGGAAGACCAGGAAGGGGAACAAAATGAGCCATCTTGTAGAAGCAATCGACTACCACCCAAATGACCATATTAACGTCAGACAGTGGAAGATCGGTGATAAAATCCATGGCAATATGAGCCCAGGGCTCCTTGGGAATAGGCAAGGGCATGATAAGACCAGCAGGAGCTTGTGTGGAGGATTTAGACTGAGCACAGACATGACAAGCCTTGACATAGACTTTGACCTCCGAGCGGAGTTTAGGCCACCAATAGTGACGTCTAATGAGTAAGAAGGACCAGAGGAAACCAGCGTGGCCCGCCACCTTGGAATCATATCCCCAACAAAGGATCTTAGCTCTTAGCTCAGTGGGGACAAAGATCTAACCAGGAGGAATTTTAGAGTCTAGGGTTGGTAGAATGGGCAACAATGCATGAAGTTGGAATGATCGGCTCAGGTTCAAGAGTGGGCTTCTCGTCCAAGGTGTCAAAGGACCTAGAGAGCGCATCAGCCCGACCATTGCAGGAACCAGGTTTGTACGTAATCGTGAAATTAAAACGGGAAAAGGAGAGACTCCACCTGGCCTGTCTGGGATTCAGACGTTTAGCATTCTGTAAGTACTGTAGATACTTGTGATCGGTGAAGATCGTTATGGAGTGAGGGGGACCCTCCAAAAGATGACGCCACTCCTCTAGCGCCAATTTGATTGTGAGGAGTTCCCGGTCGCCGATGGCATAATTTCTCTCTGCCTGGGAATTTTTTTGGGAGAAGAACGCACATGGTTGACGTCTCTTCTCAAAGAGTTGAAGAAGTACCGCTCCCACCCCCACTGAAGAAGCTTCCACTTCAATAAAGAATGCCTCCCCAGGATTTGGTCTCCTCAAAGGAGGTCCAGAAGCAAAGGCCTGTTTCAGATCGTGAAACGCAGAGACAGCTTCGGGGGGCCAGTCTTTGGCATTAGCACCCTTCTTGGTCAAAGCGATAATAGGAACGGAAATGGAAGAGTAATTCCTGATAAACTGCCCATAATAATTTGTGAAACCAAGAAAGCACTGTGTGGCCTTGAGGCTAGCAGGAAGAGGCCAGTTGGTAATGGCTAAGACCTTCCCAGGATCCATACGAAGAACCAAGCTTGAGACAAAGCATCCTAGAAACAGGACCTCAGAACATTCAAAGGAACATTTCTCCAGCTTGGCATAGAGATTATTCTCTCTAAGGTGCTGGAGTACAGTGCGGACATGGGCCCAGATTCACAGAGAGCAAGGCGCACATTACGCCGCCGTAGCGCAAACACCATATGCCATGCCAACGTAGCACGGGAGGCAAGCATTGCATTCAGCAAGCCAGTGCTCTTAACGTTGCACCAGCGTGACGTGGGTTTCGAAGGCGCACGCCGGCGTAGATGAAAGTGAGCGTGAACCCATGCAAATGAGGCGTGACCCCATGCAAATGATGTGCCGAGTGCCAGACCGCTACGTCGGCGTGGCGCAGTGTTTTACGCCCGGCGTATCACGAACTGCGCATGCGCCCTGACGTGGATGCATGCACAGCACCCCCCTTCGCCTGCTTCACAACCACGCCGGCACAACCGACTAAGCTACGCCGGATCACCGCGTACATAACGTACGCCCAGCCAGACGCACGTCCAACGCAAAAGTACGCCAGCTTGTGTTCCCTGGCGCAGACGTGTTCCCTGGTGCAGACGTGCTTTTTGAATCTGGGCCGACATGTCAGACAGTGACATTGATAAGGAGAAGCGGAAGAAGAACTTCTCCGTGGATGAGAGGGCGATCCTGACCACGGCCATTGCCAAGTATGACACCTACCTCCACAGAGCACAGAGCGGGAGGACAAGCAAGGCCAGGAAACTGGAAATCTTGCAGAAGGTGACCCTGGAGCTGAACACCCTCGGCCACGAAACCAGGACATGGAAGGATGTCCAGAAAAAAATAAAGGACATGCGTCGGCGTGTCAGGGAAAAGTTGGCAAAGATGAAGAGGCAGCTCAGGGCCACGGGAGGTGGATCAGCTAGTACTTTAAAGCTGACTGCTGAAGAGGAGGTCATAGCCAGCTGCCTGAAGCAGGAGCAGGTGGAGGGCCTGGAGGTCTTTAACTCCAGCGAACAGGACTTGAGGAGAGGTAAGTGGGTTTCATCCCCCATCCGGTGTGGAGCATGTGAGGGGGTGCAAGGGAACATGTGACAAGTGTGTGAGTCCACCAATATGTGAATGCTGTGTGTCATCCAAAGATGTGCTGGAGGGAGCTGGGCCATCATCTGCCTCTGGACGACCCACGCCAGGCAAGCAACATGTTCCTAGGTCTGACCCCCTGGGAAGCCACAAAGCTGGTCAACACGCTGTGGCTGCAGCAACGGTGAAGGGGAGTGCACACACATGCGCATTGGAGGTCGTTGTGGAGGAGCCTGTGGACATCCAACAGGAGGACTGGCTGTACCTCGATGATGAGGAGACCATCTGTGCCGGACCCTCCGAGACGGTGGAAGTCGCAGACCTCCTAACGACATCGACGCCCATCAGAGGAACCCCCAGAGGGCCACCTCGGCCGGAGGAATGCAACCGACTGCAACTCCCAGGAAGGCCCTGAGCAAGACCAGGGGTGCAGCCAGATCCGTCCAAGAAGGGCTCGAGAGGGAACAGGCCCGCCAGACACGGCACATGGCAGACATTGCCATCGACCTCCACCACGTGGCTGACAGTATAGCCTCCTTCGTCGCGTCCTCGGCGAAGACACAGGCTGAGTGCACACTGGCTGTGCAGGGCACCACAGCCACAATGCAGCAGTGCCTCAACCAGCAGGCTGAACACATCAAGGCCATCTGTGACTGCATGCAGGTCAATTCCAATTGTGCAGCCATGCCCACATGCCTGTGTGACCAGTCACAGACCCTGGATGGCATGTACCATCACATGGTAGCAGGGGGTCCGGCAACATCTGGGGACCAGGGATTGGACATGCAGGCGACCCAGGAACGTAACACCACGACGATAGAAGAACTACAAGCAACAGCAGCAGGGATCGTGGCAGAGGTTAGGAGCCTGGGCGGGTTCGTGCAGGCCAACACTGCCGCCATACAGTTCGAGGGACGCCAGAACAGGCGCCTGCAGCGCCATTACAATGCCAGTCAGAGGCAGTTGCAGGTAGAAACAAATGGCATGCTGACCCGCATTACCATTGCCTTGGAGGGGATGCAGGCAACATCTAAATCCATCTACAGGAGCGTCAGCCCAGCGGATGAACCGCCACGAGATGCCCCACCCGAGTCATCACCACGACACCTGTGGAGCAGAACCCTGGGCATGAGGCATGGACCGCGAGAGGGCAAGTGACTGTCCCGAGGACAATGGCACTACGAGTGCAGCTCAGAGTCTGAGGAGTTTTTTTTGAGTGACGTGCACAGAGGCATGTGCCGTGCACCTGTAAGTCCTTGCCATGGTGGACAGTGGCATGGTCCAAATTTTTATTTTCCTTTTCACGGACCCAGACCATGCAGAAGTGTCTATGGTGACTGGACACCGGTTTGCAGGGGCAGGGTTTGCCTGGTGATGTCAGTGCTACGGTGTGACTGGTGTGTGAGTGTGTGATGTGTGTATGTGTGGCCAATGTGTCCAGACAGGCACAAGGCCATTTCTGCCAGCACTGCGTGTCAACTGGCAGGGGTCACCTTGGATCGTCGGGGAGAGGTTATCCCCACGACCGTGTGGATGTGGTATGAATGTACATCATTGGTGCCTTGGCGTGGCGTTGCTGCTCCCAAGTCCTGCGCGGTGGACTTGGGCTAAACCAATGTGAGGTGGATGTGGTGTGTGTGAGCTAGGGACCACAGTGGTGTGCATTGTCCGTGTGCCATGATGAATGTGTGTGTTGCTGCAATTTAACGTGCAAAGATGCGTTCCACGAGGCAACTCCTGACTGCTGTTCCTTCAGACCGGGTAGCTTCGGGCAGGGGGGGGCTGTGTGGCTCGTGGGTCACATATGTCAATCTCCAGGCCCTTTCTCATGGCGTAGTTGTGCAGCAAGGAACATGCACCGATGATCTGGCACACAAAGTTTGGGGAATACAACAGGGCCCCCCGGACTTATCCAGGCATCGGAAACAGGACTTCAGGATGCCAAATGTGTGCTCCACCACTGCACGGGTGCGTATGTGGGCAGCATTGTATCTTCTCTCGCCTCTGGTTTGGGGATTCCGGTATGGAGTCAGGAGATGGGGCCCAAGTGCATATGCCGAGTCACCTGGAAGGGAAAAGACATGAGGATGTTAGCCGTGCATGTGCCCCTCGTGATGTCTGCATCATGGGGTCGGACAGTCATGCCTGACTCCCATGTCACTCACCAAGCAGCCAGCTGTCCCTGTACACGTTCTGTTGGAATTCCATTGGGATGGTGCTTTGACGGTATTTATATGTAGCTGTCATGGCTGAATCTGAAGATGCGGTACACCTCCGATTCCCCCATGCCGAGACGTTCATGCGCGTTCGGTATATCCTCTCCTGTGCCCTCCTATGTGCCTGTTGACGCAGTAGTGCTATGACCATGGCTGCCCCTGGCATGTTGGCATACGGATGTGTTGTCCTGCAAGTGTGGTTGCTCTGCTCGTCCGTAACGGTGCTGCTGCAGCTGCTCTCCAGCTGACCTGTGCATGTCTGTTGCTGGGTTGCACCTCATTTATAGGGAATGACTTTACGCCGGACGTACAACTTACGCGCATCTCACGTAGCATGCGCCAGGCGCACGCACGTTCGTGAATCGCCGTATTTCCCTCATTTGCATGTTTGAATGGCTAATCAATGGGAGCAGCCCCATGCGTCCGGCCCATATGTGCACCCACCCTACGCCGGAGTGTGCAAGCTATGTCGGTGGGGTGTAGCCTGTTTTTAGGCGCATGTTGGTTTGTGGGTCTGGAGCACACATACGACGGCGTACATTTGCACTTACGTGCTATACGTCAGCGTAAGTGCTTGGTGAATCTGGGCCCTGGTTTCTATGGTCACGCAGATTTTCCGAAAAGATAAGAATGTCATCCAGATAGATGACAACAAACTGGTACAGCAGGTCCCTGAAGATTTCATTGACAAAGTTTTGAAACACGGCTGGGGCATTACACAACCAAAAAGGCATGACCAGGTATTCGTAATGGCCGTCTCGAGTGTTAAATGCAGTCTTCCATTCATCACCTTCCCGTATTCGAATGAGGTTGTACGCCCCTCTGAGATCCAACTTAGTGAAAATAGAGGCACCCCTCAACCTATCGAATAGCTCAGATATTAAGGGTAAGGGGTAACGATTTTTAATAGTAACAGCGTTTAAGCCTCAATAATCAATGCAGGGTCTCAAGGTACCATCCTTCTTGGCAACAAAAAAGAACCCTGCTCCTGCAGGCGATGATGATTTCCGGATGAAACCTCTCTCAAGATTTTCTGCGACATACTCAGACATGGCCTGGGTCTCCAGGATGGACAAAGGGTATGTACGACCCCTGGGCAGTGTTACTCCAGGAACAAGGTCAATAGCACAGTGAAAGGACCTGTGGGGAGGAAGCACCTCAGCCGATTTCTTACAGAACACATCCCGGTAATCGCTGTGTGCAGTGGGAAGATCAGAAGATACCGATGTGGTAGCAACCGGAAGTCTCTCCTTGGGAGTCACCTTGGAAAGACATGACGAGAAACATGAAGGGCCACAAGCCAGGATCTGCCCAGAGACCCAGTCCACATGGGGAGAGTGGAGCTGTAGCCAAGGAAGGCCCAATACAATGGGGGTAGAGGCTTTGGGTAGGATGAGAAAGGATATCCACTCCTGGTGGAGAATCCCTATCGGCATCCTAATAGGTAGTGTCTGGATGCGAATAGGGCCCCCTGGGAGAACAGTGCCATCAATTGCCGAGACTACCAGCGGCATAGTGAGGGGTGAAAGGGTGAGCTTCATAGAAGAAGCAGTTCTCCAGTCCATAAAGTTGCCGGCAGCCCCGGCTTACATTGGGGAGAAGTGCTTACATGAAGGGACACGGGAAGAAGCAGAAGGGAAGGTAATGTTCCTGGGTCCAATACTCCACCTTCTAAATGTATTAGACCCAAGCGTTTCCCGGGCGAAGCGAGCAGGAGTCACAAAAGTGGCCCTTGCCTCCACAATAGAGGCACAAGCCCAGAGTTCTGCGCCTAGCACGTTCTTCGGGGGTTAGTCTGGTCTGGCCCAGCTGCATAGGTTCCTCAGCAGACAGAGGATAGTCCACGGGACAAAGTGAGGGGAGCTCAGACTGGCTAAGACCTAAGGAGTGTTGGCGTCTTTTTTCTATGGACCTCTCCTGAAAACGAATATCGATCTGGTTGCATAGGGAGATGACATCGTCCAGACCGACGGGGATGGTTCTTTCCACTAATTCGTCCTTCACTCGGTCAGAGAGGCCATGTAAAAAGGTAGCGACCAGGGCCTCATTGTTCCAGCTCAATTCAGTGAGAGAATACGGAACTGAAGAGCATATTGTCCCACCGAATGGGATTCTTGGCGGAGACGTAAAAGATGTTACGGAAGAGCTTCAGGAAGTCGGACAGGCTGGAAACTACCGGATCATTCTTCTCCCACATGGGGGCAGCCCATGCTAAAGCTTCACCGGAAAGGAGGGAAATAATATAGGCTACCTTTGCCCGATCAGACAAGAAGTTTTGAGGCTGAAGTTCCCTGGAATTCCCAAGGTCATGCCCCGCAGGGAGAGAGGGGAAGCAGCAAGCAGGACAAGCGAAAGTGATGGGTAAGCCGAGGTCAGGGCAACAGGCAGACAAGGGTAACCGAGGGACAGGCGAAGGGTCAGGGTCACAGGCAAACAGGGGAAGTCAGGCACGAGCCAAAAACGGTACACAGGAAGGTAAACGTAGAACACTGCAGACAGGAACTAAGCTAACAACACGGTTGAACAGCACTGCAGGCTTGTAGTGCAACAGTTAATATAGACTTCCTGGGATGGCCTGGGTGGGGCCATACAGGAAGGAGAGGAGATAAGAAGGTAACCAGAACAGAGTCAGGCCTCTAATGGACAGATGGAGACAGGTAAGCTGCCAGACTATTGCATATCCATGACATACAGGTCATGTGCTTTCAGAAAATGTCTAGTTTGAGGGGTCTTTTCAAATTCTGAAGGTGCAATTTAAAATGTACAAATATTTGTTATTTATTAACTCAATACAGTTTTTAACTTTTATATTTGCTAAGAATTTTGCAGGAATTCTGTATATTTTGCCATATATGAAAACACTATTAATGACTTTAGTATATTTTTTGCAAAAATATTGTTTTGATAAACAGTTATAGCAAATACCGCAGGGCCTAAAAAATCAGTAACACCTTCTTTTTATTCCAGAGGTCAATTGCTTTCAGAAAATATATGGGTTAGGGGGTCTTTTACAAACTCTCAAAGTTGTAAGTGAAAAATGAAAACCTCCAAATTTTTTGAGAAATTTTTGGGTACGTTCGATTTTCACCATTTCGCAAAAATGCGCAATTTTAAATTTATAAATATCTGTTATTTATTAACTCAACAAAGGATAAGCTTTTATATTTATCATGAATGAATTTGGTGTTTTGTATCTGCTAATAATGGTTTTAGTGTCTTTTTAGCAACAATATTGATTTGATAAACATTTACGCAAATACCGCAGGGCCTAAGAAATCAGTAGCACCTTATTTTTATTCTAGAGGTCATATTCTTTCAGAAAATTAGTTTTTGGGGGTCTTTAACAAATTCTGAAAGCTATAAGGGAAAAATGAAAACTTTCAGATTTTTTAAGAATTTGGATATTTACACGTTTGCGTCTGTTCAATCTTCACCATTTTGCAAAAAGGCACAATTTAAAAGTTAAAAATATTTGTTATTTATTAACTCAATACAGGTTAAGCTATAGTTAGTATGAATTTTGTAAAATTTGCTGTGTATTTATCTGCTAATCTTGATTTTAGTGGATTTTTAGCAAAAATATAGATTTGATAAACATTTGCGCAAATATCGTGGGACCATAAAAATCAGTAGCACCTCCTTTTCATTCTACTGGTCATGTGCCTTCCGAAAATTTATGGTTTGGGGGGGTCTTTTACAAACTCTGAAAGATATAAGTAAAAAAATAAAAAAGCAAAGGAAAAATTGCAAAAATGGTCTGGCCACCTGGGTGTAAAAATGCAGCACAGAGCCTGGCAGCAAAAGGGTTAATCACCACAGCTGTTCACTTTCAAATCTGTACTTCTTCCTGCAAAGAACAGTCATAAGAAGAATTCCCTTTCTGCATGAAGACACAAGTTTGTTTCCTGGTACTCTAATATTTTAGTTGATTTCTTTGTTTCCTTACAGCCGTTTTGTAGAAGGAAAGATGAGGGTTCTTATACCATCCTTTATTGTACTCCTTCTCTTACTACTGATCATTACAGCTGAAGGTAAGAAAATTACATGGATCTCTTTTATATTAATGCAAAGTATCTTTATGTGACATTGCAACTGATATCATCAAACAACATCAATGTATTTAAGTTACCACTGTGTAATGAGTATGAAGCCTCGTGCCAGGAGAGCATTTGGCTGGGAATCCCGGCCGTGTGTATGCTCCCTAGCAGTTTTCCCATCAGGAAAACAGCTGGGAATCCCGACGGGAAAATAGAGAACCCTGCTCTCTATTTTGCCATTAGGTTTGCAGGCAGAGTGTGTCCTGCCGAGAAAAACGGTTGTCTGCATGCTTATCTGCAGGGTTGAAAAATCGTGCATGCTCGGTAACACTTCGACGCATGCACGATAGCATACAACAATAGTGTGGGATGTAGCAAGATGGCGGTGAAGGCATTAAATGTGACAAGACACCGTCTTGTCGTTGTCGATGACGTCACTGTGTTCTTGCCATTGAAAAGTGTGGCCGTGTGTATACAAGGCTTTTCAGGGCGAGCCTGCCAGGAATCCTGTCAGGAAAACAGACAGTTTTTTTTCCCAACGGGATTCCCGGTCATGTGTACAGGGCTTAAGACTTCAAAGTGTTAGAACCTGAATTTAACATTTTACTGCTATAAACAACTTTGAAAGCTCTTAGCATTACCCACCCTACTGTTATAAAAATCACTCATTGCCACACTGATTTACTGCTGCTGTGTGAGAGATTACATCACAATCAGGGAGTTTTTTTCTGCTTCTGCCCATCAACTGTGAACTGTCTTACTATCAAAATATGGGTGAAAAGCAAACCCTAGGGGGCCTTACGTATATACAGTATAGAAAAAAGAAAAAATTGTTGCGCAGACCCAGCATATAGTGCAAAAATAAATAAATTAAAAGCCGCGTCTTAAGTGTGCCATACAGCACAAACAAGCATAGTAAGAAAAAAGAAGTCGCGCTAAATCAGATAAATAAAATATGGTGAAAAACCAGTGACTAATAAAACCAAATAATTATATATATGGTGATAAGCACCATTAATGAAAAAGTGCAAATTATATATAGCTACTAGTTGGCATAAATGTCTCTATAATTAATAAGAACACATTGACAGTCCAAGTAGGGCAAGAGGTTAGAAGCAGTCCACAGGTGTGTGATGGAAAATAATCTTTTGGGTAACAGTGATAGCGACCACGCTGTGTTTAAACCAACAGGAGACCTCCACCACAGATAGTACTGACTCTTACCAGAATTCAGTAAAAACTAGGCATGAAATCAAATCCAGCAGCAGCACACAGGATAATCTTCAACCAGCGGTATCCATATATTGATAATCACCATTAAATCCAGGCTCCATAGGTACAAAAGAGACTCCAAGAAAGGAATATAGTGTAATACTGCGCTGGTTTATTGTAGCATAGAAAAGCTAAATGCTTACTTACATTTCCAAAGAAAGAATAGGCATCGAGCGGACATAAAATCGAGTAACAGAATAAAAAACACAGCCGGCCGGACTGTGTGTAGGCGTGCGTCCGGATATCCGGACCCTTACACCTGGTAAACGCGGCAACGTCAGGGCGTCTCCTCCCGACGTTTCGTCACAATGGGGACGTGTTCACGGGGTAAGGAGACGCCCCAACTCGCCGCACATATATCGAACAAAGGGGCGGAGCCAACCAGGGAGCAGGTCTAATCGCGATCGCTCATCCTCCATTTTGACTCCTGGAAACCCGCAGCTCCTGCTAATGCAGACCGCTGCCACAGTAAGGGAAAAAATACACAATAATACCTCCCTCCCAAAGGCAAAAAAAAGGGAATTACATTTAAAACCTTCCATTAAAACTCACAGTCTAGAGAACCGGAGGACCAAGGGAAGTGGACTAATGTAAAAAGGGAAATATAGTCCTCATATACCTGTAGCCAACGGACAATGCTATTAACACATTGATCCCTGTCATACCGATCTTCTAGAATTTAAACCAAATAAAAATTATGGAGATGCGATCACCAGAGTCCGCCCCTGGTAGTCTACACCCCCATGTACATAAATCAACATATAAAATTACTGCAGTAGGCAATCCAGCTAGATAAAACCGACAAAATGTGTAGCAAGAACAGAATTAACTGTCTATGTTTACACTGAATATATACCTTAAAAAAATAATTATAATAAAATGTCATAAAAATGTATCACATAGGTTAATGGAACATACACAATTTACAATGCCACATTGACACGGATATTCAAGAATCTCTCATTTAAAAAAAAGAGATTCAGCCTGCTATATCAACATTAAAGGGCTAGTAAATATATCCGTAGAAAAATTTGCAACTTTCATATCTAGAATAGCTCTCCATAACAGAAGTATACCTGAACAAATCTTAATCTCATAAATCTTAAAGTTATGAATTATCCAGAAAACAATTCAAGTCTACCTCGATATTTAAGCCGTGAGGCGAATAACATTTGATCTTATGTATCCAGGACATCTCGGTCCTAGATATAGATCTGACCAAGTCGCTCCCCCTCCAATGAGCGGTAAACTTGTCAATCCCAAGGAATATAGTGTCCTTGGGATTACATGCATGGGCAGTGAGGTAATGCTTGGATACGGAATGCTCCGTGAAACCGCTCCTAATGTTCGCAATGTGCTCATTAAGTCGCACGTGTAGCGGACGTTTAGTCCTCCCCACATATTGTAAACCGCACGGACATATTAGTAAGTAAATGACTCCAAATGTAGAGCACGTGATGAAAGGTTTAATCAAAAACTTTCTACCAGTGCAACTGGAGCTAAACTCCACTGTCCTTTTCTTAGTGCGGTTATTTAGACTACAGCTCTGACAACGGCCACACTTATAGAAACCTGTCAGGCCTGCCAAGAACATCGAAGGTATTTTCGGGGGATTCATTATGTTGCCAGCCACCTTATCTCTTAAGGAAGGGAGACCCCTAAAGACCATCTGCGGCCTATCTGGTAGTAGACCTCCTAGAATGTTGTCACTTTTGAGGATGTGCCAATGTTTAGACATTATATGCTTAATCCCCCCATGTTGACAGGAAAAATCTGTGATAAAAGGGCATTTGAATTTATCAGACTTGTTACGAGGCTTATCCTCAAGTAAAGGGCCCCTGTCTAATTGTGTCACATGTTCCAGAGCACTGGATAAATCATCCGATTTGTACCCCTTCGCTAAAAAGCGATGTGTTAACACATCTGCCTGTTGGACGAACGATGTCTGTTTGGTGCAGTTCCTCTTAATGCGTAAATATTGGCTTTTTGGAATGGAGTCAAGCCAGGGAGCATAATGGCAGCTATCCCTGGAAATATACGCATTTCTGTCTGTTGACTTGAAATGGGTTACTGTCTGAAAGTTCTCCCCCTCCACCGAGATCACCAAATCCAAAAAATTGACTTGCACCTGGCTAGCCTCATAGCTCAGCGAGATGCCCCGATCATTTGCATTTAGAGCGCTCATGAAATGGGTCAGATCATCTTCAGTGCCGTTCCACAGGAGGAGGATGTCGTCAATATACCTGGCCCACAATAGTACTTGTGGCCTGGATGGGACACAGACGACATCCTCCTCCCATAGTGCCATGAAGAGATTGGCAAGGCTCGGAGCATATTTAGCTCCCATCGCTACACCGCGATTTTGTTTGTAGAATTTGCCATCATGCCAGAAAAAATTATGCGTTGCCGCGAATTCCAGGAGTTCCATAATAAATGATATCTGTGTTTTCTCCAACTTACTGTCCCTATTCAAATAGTGTGAAACTGCGTGTAGGCCTAGGTCGTGTGGTATTATCGTATACAATGAAGCAACATCACATGTTACTAGTCACACACCTGGAGGTGGTTTAATCCCAGATACAATATTAATCACCTCTTTAGTGTCCTTGATAAATGATGGTATCATTTTCACCAAAGGCTGAAGGAAGAAGTCTATATACTTGCCCACCCGGGACGTAACCGAATCTATCCCACTTATAATGGGACGTCCCGGGGGGCAAGCAAGACTCTTATGTACCTTCGGCAAATAATATATAATCGGCGTTCTCGGAGCTTTAGGGACCAAAAAGTCTCTCTCTTTTTCATTAAGAATGTTGCTCCGTATACAGTATAATAATGAGCTGTAATCTGCAAAAAACAAACTTTTATATTTTAGTTATTAAGATTTAAAAAATGTGAAAATACTTTAGATAAGAGGAACCCCAATTTAATTATTAAAGGCTTAGATATGCTTTTTATTTTTGAATTGTTTAACCCAGCTCAGTCCTCTTCATACTGCACTAAACTAAAGGTGTATTGAAGGACTTTTTTTTTTATATACGGTACTTTTTTGTATTATTTGTAAAATTAAAAAAAAAACTTTTGCTAAATTAAAAAAATTTAAGCTGGGGCGTGGTCTGGACATGGACGAGTAGAGTCGCACATTTGTGGAGCTCCCGGTCCGGCCCGGCCCGGCCTATTACAGTGATATTTCAGCGAAATTGACCGATATTCCCCGGTATGTTCTCTGCTGGGAAGCGGAAGGGAAGGAACAAGTGGAAGACCCCTCCTAAGCCGATCCAGAGCGGTGAAATCCGCAAATTCTTCCAGACTAGCAGCGGGACCCCTCCGGCCACCAACATGGCGGACGACACGAGGCACAACTTTATGGATGCCCTGCAGACAGGAGCTCTCTCCTCGCCCCCGACATCCTCCTCCGCCACTGAGATGGACCTTACTACACCAGCGGCTTTCTCTGCGGAATCACGGGACCCACAGGAGCGGCATCCCTCCCCGCTTACCTTACGGGCTGACGAGGAGCTGCGGGAACTGCTCCGGGCGATCCCCACGAGGTCCAACTTTGAGGCCTTGGCCACCAGGCTGGAGACGGCTCACCGCAGGGAGATCGCGGCAGTGAGAGGCGAGGTGGAGACACTGTCGGAGAGGATGGGGATGGGGGAGACTTCGGTGGCTGCCTTGGAGAGACGGATCGCGGCGGTGGAAGCTCAACAATCCGCACAGGCGGCGACAGTCCTCACGCAGCAGCTTCAGTTAGAAGAAATGGAGGACCGCAGCAGGAGGAACAATCTGCGGCTGAGGGGCATGCCAGAAGCTACGGAGACAGAAGACCTGGCGGCCTCGGTACTGGGTATATTCCGGGACCTGCTGGGGAGTGAGTTCCCAGCTGGCATGTCCTTTGACAGGATCCACAGAGCCCTGGGCCCCCGCTCGGATGATCCGGACAGACCCAGGGATGTGATTTGCCGCATCCACCACTACGGGCAGAAGGAGATGGTGCTGCGGAAAGCATGGGAGAAGGGAGAGGTGGATTTCGATGGCGCCGCACTCCGCATCCTCCCCGACCTGTCCAAGGCCACCCTGCAACGCAGAGCCATACTGAAGCCGGTACTGGAGGTGGCCCGAGGATCTGGAATCACGTACAGGTGGGGGTTCCCTCTATCAGTGACTTTCAAGAAAGCCCACCAGTTCTTCACTCTGCGAACCTCATCAGACCTGCCTGATCTTTTCCTGTTCCTGGAGACTGAGCCCTTCGAGATCCCCGACTGGCTGCAGCCCCTACATCGCCCAGCTCCCCGATCCGGTCCACCGGGACGCCGGAGAGGCAGGTCACCTAGGCCACAGAGAGATCGCCGCAGATCAAGGCATAACCCGGCCGAGGAGTCAAGAGAAGCCTGATCACTACCGGCCGTGAGGTGAGCCCTTTGATGTGTCCCCTCTACCCCTGCCTACCCTGATGGTTGTATATCTTTTATTTTATTTTTTTATTTTTTTTTTACCTTATTTTTTCTACCTGCTTTCTGCTTTACCTTTCTCCCCCATTCTTTGTCCCCCTCCCGCGGTGGTTGTTTTTTTTTTCTTCCCCCCCCCCCCCCCTCTGATCGATCACTGTTTTGACCCCCCCGGGGGTGCCCCCCCCCACGCCAGCCTTCCGGATCCTCTCCTGCTATCCAGCCTTCTATTGCTGTTCACCCCCCCCCCTGGATCTTTGGGGGGTGGCTCTGCTGGCGGGAGGAGTTGGCATTCCCCCTCCACCCTGCATTTGGATTTGGGGTTGTCCCCCCCGCTCCGGCCGGACTGACCCTCAGGGTGCCTCTAGACGGAGTCACAACGGCACTGGGAACTTTGTACACGCCCGCTGGATCTTTGGGACTCCGAGCTGTTCGCCGGTCAAGCAGGCCCTGGGATGGGTGCGGGGGTGGCGTCCTGGATCTGCCGCGGCGGCTCTGATGGCCTGAGCTGGAGATGGAACCTCACGGTGTCCCCTTTGCTGGGGGGGAGGGTGGTATTGTTGTTTTGTTTTGTTTTTTTGTTCTGATTTGAGCCTGTTTTTTTTTCTGCTCCCCCCCCCCTGTTTCTTCCTGCTTCTGGCTTGGGGATACTATTGATGGAGGGGGGGTGGCGGGGTCGGTCTATGCAGCCAGATGAAGAGCGACGGAGCCAAAATATATCTCATGGGGCGATCAAGGTACTAGACGTGGAGATGAGATCTCACTGATGGACTGTGGGGAATTGACTGCATGGATGGACTATGTCCCCCTTGGGAAGTCATCGGGACCAACGTACTATACTCATGTTCCTATGTTAATGGCTTATGAGGGGCGGGGGCTTGTTTGTTTGTGTTTTTTTTTTTGTTTTTTTTTGGGGGGGGGAGATATCTATCTATTTCCTGTATTGATCTCTAGGGTTGAGAGACGTGGGGTAGGGGGGTACGGTTTGTGTTTGTATTTGGGCTCGAAGCGGTAACCACACGGTGGGTTGGTAGGTGGCTGGATAAAGTTCTATCATACCAACGCCTGATTTTCCTTCCCATACTATGTTGTTTGATCTTTTTTTCTTCCTAGGAATGTTTAGTCATGTTAGATGAGGGGGGCCGGGCTGGACCGGAGTAGCTCTCCTCGGTCCTGTCTAACCTCCTCCCCAATAGGCTGAAGCACCACCCCTGGTGTGAATCGGGGCGTGCTTTCTTTTGCGCAAGCGCATATCGCTTGCACCTCTTAGTAGGATAGACGGTACATACTGTCCACTGTGTGGGGATTTGTTTTACCAGTAGTTATACAAGTGCTACATCTGTGTGTTGTTTTTTTTTTTAGAATACTTGTAAGTTCTGTCTTGTTCTTTGTGTGTATTTTGCCCCCCTTTTCTTTTCTTTTTTTTTTTTTTTTCTTCTCTTTTTTCTTTCTTTTTCTTTCTTTCTCTCTCTCCTTCTCTCATCCCCCCTTCCCTTTTTATTTGCTCTCGCCCAATTCCTTTTCTCTCCCTCCCCTCCATCTCCCTCCCCTACCCCCCCCACTCCCATTAGTAGCTTAGCTCCCCCCTCTACTCCTCCCTCCTGCCCACGCGCGCATCCTCCCCCCTCCAACACCTGACTTGTGCTCTTCTCCTCCCCCTACCCTCTCTAACTACTCCCTTCATTGCTAACCCCCTTCGAGTGACCCGGGGAAAATGGACAGTCTCAACATCTTTTCGCTGAATGCAAAGGGACTTAATGTGCCCGAAAATGCTTCTTAATGATCTTAAGAGGATTAAAGCAGACGTAGCATTCATACAAGAGACGCACTTCAGGACTGGGGGGCCCCCGTGCTTGAATAGTCGTTTCTACCCCTTTGTGTACCACGCAACTAACGAAACGGCCAAATCTAAAGGGGTGTCCATTCTTGTATCCGGAGGGGTACCTTGGACGTGTGGCGACACCCTGGCGGACGCCGGGGGTCGCTATATGTTCATCAAGGGGACCATAGGGGATACAAAGGTGACGTTCGCCACTTTGTACGTACCCAACGACCGACAAGACACCTTTATACACGATACCCTGGACCTACTAACAGACTTCCAGGAGGGACAATTGATTGTGGGAGGCGACTTCAACATCCTGCTGTCTCCAGCAGTAGACACTTCGTCAGGACACTCTTCTGTACGCCCGGGAACGCATAAACGCGTCTCCAGGGATCTACACAATGCCCAACTGGTTGATGTGTGGAGGTTGCACCACTCAGGGGTTAGGGACTACACGTTTTATTCGTCTCCGCACAAAGTATACTCGCGGATAGACTACCTTTTCGTCCCTCATGGCCAGTTGGAGGCAGTACATACACCAACGATCGGGAATATCACGTGGTCGGACCACGCACCTATTACCATGCGCTACGATCTTACAGAGACCTCGAGGTCCAGAACACGGTTTTGGCGCTTGAACGAAAGCCTACTCCAGACACCGGAAGTTCTGTCTGAGGTTACAAGCGAGATGCAACATTACTTCAGAACTAATGCCACTGATAACTGCGACCCAGGTATTTTGTGGGAAGCACATAAATCAGTGATCAGAGGGATACTGATCAAATGCGGCGCGCGGGTCAAACGGGAGCGAGAGCGGCAGTTGCTGGGTCTCTTGGATAAAATCCGCGTGGTGGAGTCCACTCACAAGCGGACACCTACGCCCTCCTTGGAGGCAGAATTGCTCGTACTCAGGAGACAGACGGTAGACCTACTTCAATACAGGGCTAAAGCGGCACTACAATTCTGCCGGAAACTTACATACGAATCTGGTAACAAATGCGGAAAACTACTCGCCAGAGCAGTTCAGAGCCGCAGGCTTAAAGCGTTTATACCTCACATAACTGCACCTTCGGGACAAAAACGGACTCTCCCCACCCATATAGCACAGGAGTTTAGGACCTACTACTCCTCCTTATACAATCTCCCGACCGGGACCCCCAGCGAAACGACAATCGACGCTTATATCGAGACCTCGGGACTACCCCAACTCCCAACGACGTTGAGAACGGACTTAGATGACCCTATCACTATAGAGGAACTGCAGCGAGCGGTGGGTGACATGAAACCCGGTAAGGCGCCGGGACCAGACGGATTCACCTTACAGTACTACCGGACCTTCCTCCCGTGTCTGGGTCCCCATATGGTGAAGATGTTTAATGGCCTCGGGGAGGGGGGAGCCTTCCCTAGAGATACTCTGCGGGCACATATAACCCTGATACACAAAGATGGTAAGGACCCGACGGCATGTGGAAGCTACAGGCCTATCTCCCTGTTGAACACAGACCTCAAACTGTTTACCAAAATACTGGCCAATAGATTGACTCAATCCATGCCGGATGTTGTACACTGGGACCAGGTGGGTTTCATCCCGTCCCGAGAGGCGAGAGACAACACCACGAAGGTGATGAACCTGATCCACGTGGCGACCAAGTCCAAGGTGCCCTGTGTCTTCCTCAGCACAGATGCTGAGAAGGCATTTGACCAGGTTAACTGGTCATTTATGTTCGCCGTTCTCAGACGTATAGGCGTAGGACCTAGGATGCTTCAATGGATCTCTAGCATCTACTCCATACCTACAGCCCAGGTCAAAGCCAATGGAATTCTTTCAGAATCCTTCCCCATTACAAACGGGACCAGACAGGGATGCCCGCTCTCGCCCCTGCTCTTTGCCTTGGCTTTGGAGCCGTTTCTGTGTACGGTACGCGTACAGCCAGACATTACGGGGATCACTGTGGGAGACGAACAGTACAAGATCTCCGCATACGCGGATGATCTCCTGTTCTCCTTGACCAATCCGGTGGTATCCCTACCGAATTTACTGCGAGAGTTTGACAGATATGGGAATCTGTCCAACTTGAAAATAAATTTTGACAAATCGGCGGCGATGGGGGTTAATGTTCCCCCCGCGAGATTGGGCTTTCTGAAGACCCAGTTTAAATTCAAATGGTCTGACTGCTCCCTCGGGTACCTGGGGACTCGGATTCCTGGAGACTTGAGGCGCACCTTCGATCTTAATTTCCCGCCGTTGCTGGCCAGGGTTAGGGAGCTGTTGAAAGACTGGACCAAGGGATTGCACTCCTGGTTCGGGAGGTGCAGCCTGATTAAGATGTCAATCCTGCCCAAGTTTCTGTACTTGTTCCAAGCATTGCCGATTAAGATCCCATCCTCATTCTTCAAACAGGTGAACTCCATCTTCATTGACTTTATTTGGGCCGGCTCCAAGCCCCGTCTACGTAGGAGCCTCTTGACGCTGCCAAAACATCTTGGAGGGCTGGCCCTTCCAGACACGCGGAATTACTACAGGGCAGTTCACCTGGGCAGAATTATAGATTGGAACCGGCATGGTAAACTTAAGCTCTGGGTCCATCTGGAACAGGCACAGGCGGAGGTCCCGTTGGGGGGGGGGCACCCTGGTGCGCTGACCGACTACCCTCAGACATGACTTCCCACCCGGTTATTGGTACTACCCTGGGGGTGGGGACGGCAACCTTGTTCTCATCCCATCTCTCGTCAGGTCAATCTCCGCTATACCCGATTTTGGGGAACCCAGCGTTCCCTCTGGGATTGGAGGCAGCGGAATACGGGGCACTGACGTCGACGGGGAGGGTTCGAGCCTCCCACTTCCTGGAGGGGGATCATTGGCCTTCTATTCAGGCCCTGACTAGAGATACCGGTCAGTTTCGACTCCCGTTTTGGAAGGCGATTCGCCTGCACCACTTCCTACATTCTATTGCGAATCCAGCGCACTATCAGCGGGAGCTAACGTCCTTCGAGGAGTATTGCAGGGATGAGGGGACAATGCCGCAGGTGTTGTCCAAAACGTATGAGCTGCTTAACTCCCCTCCGACACAGCCCGACTTGCCCTTTCTACAGAAATGGGAAACCGAACTACAGTGTTCCTTTACTGATACCCAAAGACAGAAGATAATTCGCTTTTCCCTTAAAACGTCGATCTGTACAAAAATTCAGGAGCTTAATTATAAGATCCTAACCAGGTGGTATTATACCCCTCAGGTCTTACACAGATTCTTCCCCACGTCCACCAATTTATGCTGGAGATGTCTAGCGGAGGTGGGAACGTTCCTTCACATCTTTTGGTCCTGTCCCAGATTACAGCACTTCTGGTCAATGGTCGGTGAGATCACTCAGAAATTCACAGACCACGTAATAGTGAACGACCCGGCCTTCTTCCTGCTCCACGACACCCCAATCCCAGAGAGGACTTACAAGAAGTCAATCGTACGGCATCTACTGAACGCGGCTAAGTCCTGCATTCCTCTCAAGTGGAAGAAGAGGTCGCCCCCGTCGGTGGGTATGTGGCTGCGGAGGGTGGAAGATATTAAGCGGTTGGAGGACCTGGTCCTCACGGCTCAAAACAAGCAGGAGAAACATTCTCAGGCATGGAGACTCTGGAATATGTATATCTATTCAGATGAAGGGTCCGAAATGCTCGCTTCATAACTTGATCAGGAGAAATGGCCCCGCTGTCCGTGACGGCAGGGAACCTAATCCCAACCCCGGGTCGCCCCTTCTCTCCTCCCCCCCTCTCTTTTTCCCCTTCTCGGTCCTCATCCCTTTTCCTCATTCTATGGTTATTTATCTTTCTCTACCCCCCCTCCCCCTTGGCCTCTGTTTGCTCTATCCCCATTGCTCCCATGCTAGCGCTTTCTTTCTTTTTCTGGTTAATGACAGGTGAGACCTGGACGGGGCAATTGAACCTTAGACAATCACGAGTTAGTAGCGCAATCTGTTCGATGTCTTTTGTAGCACAGGCCAGCGTAGGGGGAGGAGGTTATCAGCGTAGCCTTGTGATATAGGGCCGATATTGTCTCAGGTTATGTTTTGTACACTGGAGAATATCTGGTCCGTTCAGGGATAAGAATGCACGTGATTCTTACACCACCCCTTCTGGTGGACAGTACCGTATTGTATTGTAATTGTAATTTTTTTTGTTTGTATGTATGTATGTCTTGTATGTTTTGTAAGAAAATAAATAAAAATTTATATTTGAAAAAAAAATTTAAGCTTGGATTCTGCTTTACATGGTTGTAAAAAAAAATGTAATACATTGTATGTAAACCCTAACAATTTACTTCTCTTTATGGGAAAGTAGAACAATGGCGGGACTATAGCGGTGCATGCAAAAACCAATGAAGAAAAATAGAACAAATAATATAGATTTTAATGATTTATTAAAAGACAAAGTAGCGTCAGGTTGTAAGGCATATCATAGACCACACATGAGCCCACTACACAGCTCAACAACCTGATCAAAAGTACAAAGTTAAAAGGTTCCCATAACAGACATCAGTACTGTAACAGAGATCGCAACCCGGTTGGTAAACCCTATATATTTCGCCCGGTTAGGCTTCTTCAGGGGTGGTTGAGATCAGAGTTTGGATTCTGATAATGACATACAGAAAAAGAAAATTAACGATTTATACATAAAACATTAGATATACATACACAATAAGTAAATAAAGTCGCTCTGTCAGTGTATAACACACAATGTGCCTACCTGCCGGTCCGTAGTGGGAGTAAAAAGACAACAGGGTGCGTATATACCCGTATATAAAGTATATAAAGCCTCTATAACGCAATCCCCCACGATAGGGGCATTGAAGTTGTGGGTAAAATTCTCAAGGATAGAGGCGATCAGGCAGAACCTTACAACGTATTTATCCTGGGTCTATTAAAGTTCATTCTCACCAGAAATGTGTTCATGTTTGGACTCTCCCACTTCCTCCAGGTACAGGGGGTGGCGATGGGGACTAAATGTGCCCCATCGTATGCCAACCTGTACCTGGGGGGGTGGGAGAAGGAGCTTTTCTCTGATGATGAATCCTCGATGTATCTGTGCCACGTTATTACGTGGTACAGATACATCGATGACGTTCTGCTACTGTGGTCTGGTAGCAGAACGGAACTTCAGTTATTCATGAATATACTGGCCAAAAATACCTTTAATCTTAAGTTCACCATGGAATGCAGTCTAAAATCGATTAATTTTCTCGATCTCACCATCTTCATTGGATCTGATGGAACTGTCTACTCCTCTCTTTTTTGTAAGCCTTCTGCAGGCAATACTATTCTGCATGCCTCCAGTGGCCATCCGCAGTCGCTTGTAAAAAGTATACCCTACAGCCAATACATTAGACTAAAAAGGAATTGTGTCCTCAAGAAAGATTATGAAATAGCTGCTAGAAACCTATACTTTCGTTTGAAGGATAGAGGTTACAGTCATAATATCCTGAAGAAGGCCTACAATCGAGCTGCGAGTATTGACCGCAGGGACCTGATTTTTTCCCCCCAGAAAGGTTAACTCCCTGCAACCAATACGCTTGCTCACTCAGTATTCTGCTTGCCATGCACAGTTTAAGGAAATTTTGGATAGGTATTGGCCGTTACTATTGGCTGACAATACCGTTAATAAATTTATTAAGGATCGACCGGAAATCACCTACCGCAGAGCACCATCTCTACGGGACAAACTTGTTCAGAGTCATCACAATCCCTTAGAGAAATCTCCACACATAATCAATGGCACCTTCTCATGCAAGGGATGCCACATGTGCCCTTTTATTTTAAGTGGATCGACAGTCGTCCTGCCTGGTGGACGTACCCACACCATCCGGCATCGGGTCACATGCCAAACAATTGGCGTGGTGTATCTGGCCAAATGCTTGTGTGGGTGCTTCTACGTAGGCAAGACGAAAAGACCTTTCCACAAACGTATATCGGACCATATTGCACCTATACGGAAAAAACTGTCCACCACTGCCATTAGTCGGCACGTGGGACATGAGCACAATTTCGAGCCCACTATGGTGAAATTCACTGCCCTGGAACATGTGCCCACACATGTTAGGGGTGGGGGCATTGATCGCAGTCTTCTGCAACTTGAAACTAAATGGATACAAACTCTAAACGCCACCCATTACCCAGGACTGAACGAGTATATCAGTTTTAAATCTTTCCTGTAAGGGCTACCCAGTCTATGTGTCTCAGTTCCACTATCCCTGTGCTCTATTGATTGGCTTGCCATGTTTTTCACCGGACGACCGCCCGGGTTGTCCCAGCATGAAATATATGATGCCTGTCACTCTGCATCATCTGTCTGTTTTTGTTCTCCTCTCCTTTTCTTTTGGTACTTGGCTCTTCCTTCTTTTCTCTCTTTTTTTCTCTCTTTTTTTCCTTTCTCTGCCCCACCCCCCCTTCCTCCCTCTTTTTCCTTTTTTCTGCTGTTTGTCTTCCCCCTCCCTTTCTTTTCCTTTTTCTTGTCTCCCTTTCCCGTATATGCTTTACCCTCTCCCCTGTTCCTTTTTTTTCTTTCTTCTATCTTTTCCCCTCTCCTCTCCTCCTTTTTCCTTTTCTTTGTCTCCTTTTTCTCCCTTTGGCTATTTTGGCATTTTGTGAATTAATGTATGTGTATGAATTATTTTTCTTTATATAAATGTCCCAGATATGTTTGATCTTTAACTATTATTCTGATCTATACATATTACCTATTTGTGTGAACCTTGTTGTGAATCGCTCTGCCACTGTATATATGCCCTTGCCACCCTGCCTTTATCCATGCGGGTTTTTTTCAATGGCCCTGCTTTTTTAAGTCTTGGGTCATGATATATTTTTTTATATACCGAGTTGCTATTCCTTTGCCCTTTGGGTAATCCTATATTATTCTGCAGGATTTTTGATGCTGCTGCGGCTGTTTGCTATTTCACCTTTTTCTCCCCTTCCATCTGGACACCCAAGGGCTTCACTGTGTGAGCCCGTTTTTTGTCAGTGTCTCTCTCTCCCCCCTGATCGCTGGCTCCCCGCCCTCTCCATCGGCGATCTGGCCCCTCCCGGCTCTTAGACCTTGGTTCTTCCTCTGTGCCTATGGGCTGCTCCGCTGTACGGCGGTGCCCCTCCCCCGGCGCGCTATGATTGGCCGACTACTCGGCCGTCCACGCCTTCCAACCCAGGGGTTGCTGGGGATTGTAGGCCTCTTGTCCAGCGTTAGTGTGGGCGCCTGCGCATTGACACTATGTGTCCGCTCACGCCCGACCGCGCCCCCTCTGACGCACGGACGTGTGGGAGGGGTTGAGGGGTATATCAGGACTCTGTCCTGCTGTGGAGCGTCAGTGTGCTATACACTCCTGTGGAGCTAACCTGTGCTGCCTAGATTGATTGACCAGGTATCCTTTCTAACATACTTAAGCTGCCTATTATACAAGTCTGTCTTCTCTGTCTGTTCAAACAACTTCCTATGCTCCTTACTGAGTGTCTCCCTTTCTGTTCTAAAAATTACCATTTATAATCTTATGGCTTGCTGCTATTTTCTTACAAACTCTCTCTCTATGAGTTGATCTTTTTATCCTATTATGGAACAGCTGTATGCTGAAGATCACTAGAATTGCTACATCTATATTTATATACAGAAGTAAACTATCTGTTTCATTTTTTCTTTCTTTCTTCCTTCTTTTTCTTTCTGTTTTTCTTCTCTTTCTTTTTTGCCTTTTTCCTAAATTTCTTTTTTCTATTTTTTGACATACTATTTGGATCAGCTTGTTACAGATCTGATAAACCTCCTGTCTCAAGCTAGGCTTATGCCTCCACAGACGCTATACCTGTTCATTTAAGCACTGTGAGTGTACATTTCATTCATCACTTTCTATAAATATTTTTACTAAATATTCTATAATAGATACTGATATTACTACTCTTCCCCACAGTTGGCCACTCTGTCTTTGGGTGCCGCCCCTTGCCTCTCCGATGGTTGGGGATTGTGTGAATTCCATCTGCAGCGGCTCCTCATTTTTTCCTGCCTAGTTTATCCTTTTCGGCTGTCAACTTGTGCTCATCCGGCCTGATTTTCAGGCATGTGATGGAACCAGGGTATATACGCACCCTGTTGTCTTTTTACTCCCACTACGGACCGGCAGGTAGGCACATTGTGTGTTATACACTGACAGAGCGACTTTATTTACTTATTGTGTATGTATATCTAATGTTTTATGTATAAATCGTTAATTTTCTTTTTCTGTATGTCATTATCAGAATCCAAACTCTGATCTCAACCACCCCTGAAGAAGCCTAACCGGGCGAAATATATAGGGTTTACCAACCGGGTTGCGATCTCTGTTACAGTACTGATGTCTGTTATGGGAACCTTTTAACTTTGTACTTTTGATCAGGTTGTTGAGCTGTGTAGTGGGCTCATGTGTGGTCTATGATATGCCTTACAACCTGACGCTACTTTGTCTTTTAATAAATCATTAAAATCTATATTATTTGTTCTATTTTTCTTCATTGGTTTTTGCATGCACCGCTATAGTCCCGCCATTGTTCTACTTTCCCATATATAAATTTGGGATGAGGTGCTTTTGTTTAAAATAACTACTTTCTAGTCTAGACCAGCCAGATCCTATCCCCTATTTCCAATTTACTTCTCTTATTTTCTCCCTTTTTGCTCTGTTAAATCCTATTGTTGTTGAAAAAGACAACTATAGAAAATAAACTAAAGTTTCAGTTCCCCCTTTAGTTCCAATCTGAGGTAAAAACTGCGGTTCAAAAATAATACTGTCCAAGTGAACATGATGGAAGTGGGCTGAGTGAGGTGCTTAACCTCCAAAGTTAAGCATCGAAGGACTTGCTGCTTTTCAGTATGTCGGCCACTGGAAAGGTTAGCATATAAACTCTTCTTTTGTAGGTGACAAAAGACAACACAATTACTTTAACCTCTTCCCCACCGAGCCATAGTAAAATGACATCGGTGGGGACCTCTCGTCCTTCAGACCGGACATCATATGATGTCCTGGCTTTTCCGGCCACTAGGGGGTGCGCGCGCGCCACATTCCTCGGGACCCGGTGCGCGTGCCCGGCAGCCGCGATGTCCGCCGGGCACCCGCGATTACCCGTAATCACGGCAGGACCATGGATCTGTGTGTGTAAACACACAGATCCATGTCCTGTCAGCGGTGAGGAGACTGATGTGTGTTCCCAGTACAGAGGAACACACATCGATCTCCTCCCCTTGTGAGTCCCCCTCCCCTAACAGTTAGAACACACTTTAGGGAACATAGCGCCCCCTGGTGTTAACCCCTTCTCTGCCAGTCACATTTACACAGTAATCAGTGCATTGTATAGCACTAATCACTGTGTAAATGGCCCCAAAAATGTGTCAAAAGTGTCCGATATGTCCGCCGCAATGTCACGGTCACAATAAAAAAAAAAAAAAGAAATCGCAGATCGCCGCCATTACTAGTAAAATATAAAGAAAAAGAAAAATGCCATAATTCTATTTCCTATTTTGTAGACGCTATGGGCCAAATCCACAAAGACCCGGCGTAACGGCGAAATTCTAATTTAAGTTACACTGCCTTAAAATTTCTACCTAAGTGCCCGATCCACAAAGCACTTACCTAGAAATTTCTGGCCGTGTAACTTAAATTCCGCCGGCGCAAGGCGTTCCTCATTTCATGGGGGCGATTCCCATTTAAATGAGGCGCGCTCCCGCGCCGGCCGTACTGCGCATGCTCGTGATGTCATTTTCCCGACGTGCATAGCGCGAAATTACGTTACGCCGGGCTTTGTGGATTGCGATGGGTCAATAAAGTCGAAAAAAAACCGCGTCGCTAGACAGAAGGGTCTGCTTTCACATGGTGTACTAACTTTACACCTTGTAAAAGAAGCCCTAATATTACACATGCAACTTAATACTTACGGAGAAAAAACGAAGCTGAAAAGCTTTGTGGATCTCCGTAAGTGCTAATTTGCATACCCGAGGCGGCATTTCGGCACGAAATGCCCCCAGCGGCGGATGCGGTACTGCATCCTAAGATCCGGCAGTGTAATTCAATTACACATGCCGGATCTTCTCCCTAACTATGGAAAACTGATTCTGTGGATCAGTTCCATAGTTAGGACCAGGGATACGACGGAGTAACAGCAGTTACTCCGTCGTATCTCTTTTGAGGATTTGGCCCTATAACTTTTGCGCAAACCGATCAAATCCGCTTATTGCGTTTTTTTTTTTTTTTACCAAAAATATGTAGAATACGGATCGGTCTAAGAACCGTGGTAAGAAGAACCGTGGTAATGGATTATTTGAATCAATTATAAAAAAAAAAAAAAACAGAGACTCATATTGAGATAGATCGAGTGCATAAAGTTCCCACCACAGTGAATCGTACCCAGAGTAATCCACGAGATGTCTTATGTAGGATAATTTTTTTCTGGGTAAAAGAAGACATTCTTAGAGCAGCATGGCAGGTGGGAACATTGGAATATGAGGGGGGGCGGATACAAATTTTTCCGGATCTGTGTCGACAACCGAAAATGAGAAGACGAATGTTGAAACCAATTTTGGATTATATATTATTGAATGGCGGTACATATAGATGGGGACACCCGCTGGCGGTGCTTGTGAAAAAGGAAGGACGGAGCTTTAATCTACGGGAGCCAGCGCAGCTTCCTGAATTCTTTAAATTCATGGGGGGCCCCTCAAAGTATCCAACTGGCTAGGTCTACCAGAACGGATGGAATATGCCCCACGCCAACAGAACAACCCCATTTAGGAGGTCAGGGGATAGAAGAAAAGGATTGAAAGAAAATAAGCCAGAGGGAGGCCCCAGAGTGTTGGGGGGCAAATCAGTAATATAGGAAGAACATAGACTACCGAAAGAAAAATAAAACATTCTCCTCTTTTTTTTTTCTTTTCCCTATCCATTCGGAAGAAAAATGTGAAGAAAATGAAGAAAGAGAAGGGGGGGGGGGGATTTTATTTTTTTTGGTTTTACCTACCACCCCTCCTCCCTTAACCCTATCATCTGCTTAAGAGGGGTGGCATAGGATAGGGGATAGAGGGGACAGGGAATGCTGGGGCAAGGATTAAGTAAGAATATAGGAGAGATCCCTGCAGCAGCGAATATAGGGAGGGGGAGGGGCAATGTTCTGGTATAGGCACTGTATCACATATGACAATAAGGGTGTGTTGTTGTTTTTTTCTTTCTTTGTCTTTTTTGTGTGGGGTAAGTTTGGCACAGTAGGGTAGGAGGATACTACCCCGTATAAGATGGAATACACATACACATAAATAGATTAAGGATTAATTTAAAGATTGGGTAGGAAAGGGGAAAGACACTAAGAGAGGAGGGCCTGGGCTCATTGGAAGCACATAGGGTGAATGGGGAACACATAGTTCACATAGTTTATAAGTATGAGGGGTAGAACCTGGGGGGGAGGGGGGGCAGAGAGGGTAGAGGGGGGGAATAGAAAGGGGAAGAGGGACGGCTGCAGGGGGAAGTGCGTACTGCCCCAACCGGCCCGTTGGAATGAGGAAAACGGTTGCATTTAGGAAGGAGCCCCTATCTAAGGATGACGCGGTAAAGAAACTCTGAAGAAGCAGGGATAGAGGTAGGGAGAGGGACGATAGGAGAGGAAATATAAGGAATATGAGATAATAATATAGCTTTGTTTTGGTTGGAGTACGAAGCATGTACATATAAGCTGTTAGGAGAATATTCGAACAATTTGAGTGCTATATGGTATTCGGTAATAACTGTGTAAATTTTATGCATAATTAGAGTTTAGGTCCTGAGATAGTAGTATAGAAAATTGGCGCTTCGAGGGAGGGGCTTAGAGGGGGAATGGAGACACGATCGAGGAATAAGTGTATTGAGAATGAGGCCGCTACCTCCATGTGCACATAACCAACTCCCCCCCTTGATACGCCTTTCCTCCAAAGGGAGGGAAGTCGGAGGCGTATTTTCAGTTTTTTTTTTTAGTGTGTCATCCGTGCAAGATCGGGCAGACCCACGAGTGGAAGGATCTCCCATATACGTACAGACAATTTTTGACTCCTTCCGTGGTCACAGGGAGAAGCCGGACCACGGGAGGGAAAAGGGAGGGAGGGGGTGTGAGAGAAAAGGTGGGTCTCTCTGCCTCCAACTCTACCCCCGTTTCTTTCTTTTTTTTTTTATCTTCTCCTCTCGTGCTTTTGCAACAGACTGGTATATTAAGATGACCAAAATAACTTTGACATCATACAATGTGAAAGGTTTGAACCTACCAGAAAAACGTAGCAAGATATATATGGAATCCAGGAGACTTAAATCACATATTCAATTTCTCCAAGAGATACATTTAAAAAAAAAAAAAATCCCAAAGTTGGGAAATCATAGATATCCCATTGTGTATCATAGTGCATCACAGACCTCCAAAAGGAGTAGCAATTATGATATTAAGACAGCTATCATGAAAAGAAATAAAGACAATCACAGATGAGGAGGGGCGGTTCAAAGGAGGAGACTTCAAAGCGTTAGAACCTGAATTTCACATCTTACTGCTATAAACAACTTTGAAAGCTCTTAGCACTACCCACCCTATTGTTATAAAAATCACTCATTGCCACACTGATTTACTGCTGCTGTGTGAGAGATAACATCACAATCAGGGAGTTTTCTTCTGCTTCTGCCCATCAACTGTGAACTGTCTTACTATCAAAATATGGGTGAAAAGCAAACCCTAGGGGGCCTTACATATATACGGTATAATAATGAGCTGTAATCTGCAAAAAAAAAACTTTTATATTTTAGTTCTTAAGAATTAAAAAAATTGAAAATACTTTAGATAAGAGGAACCCCAATTTCATTATTAAAGGCTTAGATATGCTTTTTATTTTTGAATTGTTTAACCCAGCTCAGTCCTCTTCATACTGCACTAAACTAAAGATGTATTGAAGAAATTTTTTTTTTATATATGGTACTTTTTTGTATTATTTGTAAAATAAAATAAAAACTTTTGCTAAATTAAACAAATTTAAGCTTGGATTCTGCTTTACATGGTTGTAAAAATGTTTTAATCCATTGTATGTAAACCCTAACAATTTACTTCTCTTATTTGCTCCCTTTTTGCTCTGTAAAATCCTATTGTTGAAAAAGACAACTATAGAAAATAAACTAAAGTTTCAGTTCCCCCTTTAGTTCCAATCTGAGGTAAAAACTGTGGTTCAAAAATAATACTGTCCAAGTGAACATGATGGAAGTGGGCTGAGTGAGGTGCTTAACTTCCAAAGTTAAAGTGGCCCTGTCACTTGACCTGGAAGTGTAGAATGCTTCCACGGCTGAGCAGCGAAGGACTTGCTGCTTTTTAGTATGTCGGCCACTGGAAAGGTTAGCATATAAACTCTTCTTTTGTAGGTGACAAAAGAGCCCATGACAACACAATTACTTTAAGAAAAGTATATTAAAGAGGAGGTCCAGCCCTCCCTTAAAAAAAATTGAAAGTCAGTAGCTACAAATAATATATATGCTGACACTTACCTGTCCTAGAATCCAGCGATGTTGGCACTCCAGCCGATTTTTCCATCGGCTTTGGGAACTGCCACCACCATTGCCTGTAAGGGAAACAGGCAATGAAGTCTTACGACTTCACTGCTGGTTTTCTACTGCGCACGCACGAATTTCAGCATAAACTTGCTATCGGGCGAGATGAGTGCGATCGTACGGTAATTAGAACATTCTTTGGTGCTGCTCTTCTTTGGTATGTAAACAGCAATAGAAAAAAGGAAATATTGTTGCGCAGACCCAACATATAGTGCAAAAAAGTGTTATCAGCCGCGTCTTAAGTGTGCCATACAGCACAAACAAACATAATAAAAAAGGGAAGTCGCGCTAATTTAAATGATATAGTGAAGCACCAGTGACTAATAAATTAGAAACAATTCAATATATGGTGGTAAACACCATCAATATTGTAAGTGCAAATTGTGAATGTCTACTGGATATCATAAATGTCTCTGCAGTTGATATAGACAAATTGACAGTCTAGACAAGCCAAGAGATTATGAAGCAGTCCACAGGTGTAGTGATGAAAGGAATCTTAGGTAGCAGTGATGGCAACCACGCTGTGTTCAGAACAAACAGGAGACCTCCACCACAGATAATACTGACTCTTACCAGAATTCAGTGAATAATAAGCATAAAATCAAATCCAGCAGCAGCCCAAATGGTTATCTTCAACCAGCGATATCCCAATAGGGGAACTCTCCATACATTAGTGATCACCATTAAAATCCAAGCTCCATAGATATGTAAGGAAACACCAAGAGGGGAATATAGCGTAATACTGCGCTGATTTATTGTAACATAGAACAGCTGAATGCTTACTTACATTTCCAAAGATAAAAATAGGCATCAAGCGGGCATAAAATTAAGTAGCAGAGCAAAAAAGAACACAGCCGGCCGGACTGTGTGTTGGCGTACGTCCGGAATATCCGGATCCTTACAATAGCAAACGCGGTAACGTCAGGGCGTCTCCTCCCGACGTTTCGTCACGATAGGGACGTGTTCACGGGGTAAGGAGACGCCCCAACTCACCGCACATATATCGAACAAAGGGGCGGAGCCAACCAGGGGGCAGATCCAATCACGATCGCTCATCCTCCATTTTGACTCCTGGAAACCTGCAACGCCTGCTAATGCAAACCGCTGCCACAGTGAGGGAAAAAGTTTGTACATTTTCCCCTGAAACAAAAAAAGCTATTTTATTTAAAAACTTCTACTGAGACTCGCAGTCTTAGAAGCCGGAAGATCAAGGAAAATAGGCTAATATAAAAAAGGGTATAATCCTCATAAAACTATAACCAAAATACAATGCTACCAGCGCATTGATCCCTGTCTTAACCGGTCCTCTAAAATTTAAAAACAAACAAAAACATATGGAAAATGCGATCACCGGAGTCCACCCCAGGTTATCTACACCCCCATGTACATAGATTGACATGTAAAGTTAATACAGTAAGCAATCCTAGCCAGGTTAAAAAAACAAACTATATAACAATAACAGAATTAAACGTCTATGTTTACACTGAATGTATACAGTAAAAAATAGAAATAAAAATGTATCACATTAGTCAATGGAATATTCATGATTTAAAATGCCACATCAATACAGACTCTCTGAACTCTCTCTTTTAGGGAAAGAGATTAGTACATTATATCAACATTGGAGGGCTAATGTATATTTAGGTAGGTAAAGATAACAACTCATATACTCAGAATAGCTCTCCGTAACAGATTACACCAAAACAAATTTATTTTTATAAAACAGGAAATTATGAATTATCCAGAAAGCAATTTAAGTCTACCTCAATATTTAAACCATGAGGCGTATAGCATTTAATTTTATGTATCCAGGACATCTCGGTCCTGGATATAGATCTGACGAAGTCACTCCCCCTCCAATGAGCGGTAAACTTGTCAATCCCAAGGAATATAGTATCCTTGGGATTACATGCGTGGGCAGTGAGGTAATGCTTGGATACGGAATGCTCCGTGAAACCGCTTCTGATATTCGCGATGTGCTCGTTTAACCGCACATGTGGTCGGTGTCAGAGCTGTAGTATTAATAACCGCACTAAGAAAAAGACAGTGGAGTTTAGCTCCAGTTGCACTGGTAGAAGGTTTTCGATTAAGACTTTTATCACGTGCTCCACAGTCGGAGTTATTTATTTAATAATATGTCCGTGTGGTTTACAATATGTGGGGAGGACTAAACGTCCGCTACATGTGCGGTTAAACGAGCATATCGCGAATATCAGAAGCGGTTTCACGGAGCATTCCGTATCCAAGCATTACCTCACTGCCCACGCATGTAATCCCAAGGATACTATATTCCTTGGGATTGACAAGTTTACCGCTCATTGGAGGGGGAGTGACTTGGTCAGATCTATATCCAGGACCGAGATGTCCTGGATACATAAAATTAAATGCTATACGCCTCATGGTTTAAATATCGAGGTAGACTTGAATTGCTTTCTGGATAATTCATAATTTCCTGTTTTATAAAAATAAATTTGTTTTGGTGTAATCTGTTACGGAGAGCTATTCTGAGTATATGAGTTGTTATCTTTACCTACCTAAATATACATTAGCCCTCCAATGTTGATATAATGTACTAATCTCTTTCCCTAAAAGAGAGAGTTTAGAGAGTCTGTATTGATGTGGCATTTTAAATCATGAATATTCCATTGACTAATGTGATACATTTTTATTTCTATTTTTTACTGTATACATTCAGTGTAAACATAGACGTTTAATTCTGTTATTGTTATATAGTTTGTTTTTTTAACCTGGCTAGGATTGCTTACTGTATTAACTTTACATGTCAATCTATGTACATGGGGGTGTAGATAACCTGGGGTGGACTCCGGTGATCGCATTTTCCATATGTTTTTGTTTGTTTTTAAATTTTAGAGGACCGGTTAAGACAGGGATCAATGCGCTGGTAGCATTGTATTTTGGTTATAGTTTTATGAGGATTATACCCTTTTTTATATTAGCCTATTTCCCTTGATCTTCCGGCTTCTAAGACTGCGAGTCTCAGTAGAAGTTTTTAAATAAAATAGCTTTTTTTGTTTCAGGGGAAAATGTACAAACTTTTTCCCTCACTGTGGCAGCGGTTTGCATTAGCAGGCGTTGCAGGTTTCCAGGAGTCAAAATGGAGGATGAGCGATCGTGATTGGATCTGCCCCCTGGTTGGCTCCGCCCCTTTGTTCGATATATGTGCGGTGAGTTGGGGCGTCTCCTTACCCCGTGAACACGTCCCTATCGTGACGAAACGTCGGGAGGAGACGCCCTGACGTTACCGCGTTTGCTATTGTAAGGATCCGGATATTCCGGACGTACGCCAACACACAGTCCGGCCGGTTGTGTTCTTTTTTGCTCTGCTACTTAATTTTATGCCCGCTTGATGCCTATTTTTATCTTTGGAAATGTAAGTAAGCATTCAGCTGTTCTATGTTACAATAAATCAGCGCAGTATTACGCTATATTCCCCTCTTGGTGTTTCCTTACATATCTATGGAGCTTGGATTTTAATGGTGATCACTAATGTATGGAGAGTTCCCCTATTGGGATATCGCTGGTTGAAGATAACCATTTGGGCTGCTGCTGGATTTGATTTTATGCTTATTATTCACTGAATTCTGGTAAGAGTCAGTATTATCTGTGGTGGAGGTCTCCTGTTTGTTCTGAACACAGCGTGGTTGCCATCACTGCTACCTAAGATTCCTTTCATCACTACACCTGTGGACTGCTTCATAATCTCTTGGCTTGTCTAGACTGTCAGTTTGTCTATATCAACTGCAGAGACATTTATGATATCCAGTAGACATTCACAATTTGCACTTACAATATTGATGGTGTTTACCACCATATATTGAATTGTTTCTAATTTATTAGTCACTGGTGCTTCACTATATCATTTAAATTAGCGCGACTTCCCTTTTTTATTTTGGTATGTAAACAGACCTCTTCCAGTCCTGCGGCCATTGTTGAGTTTTCCACATTTGTTGGCATATTGAGTGCAGCATTTTAAAAGCGTTGTCTTTTTTTCTTTTTTTTTAGTAAAAGGCAAAAGATTTATTGGATCTGAACAGAAACCAGAGTATAAAAAGCATCTTTTATGATTTTAAATATCTCAGCTGGTATACCATCAATTCCACTAGCTTTGGTATTAGCAATGCTTTCTAAGGCCCACTTGACTTCACTCCCCAGTAGGGTTGCACCGATACCACTTGTTTAAGACCGAGTACAAGTACCAATACTTTTTTTCCCCAAGTACTCGCCGATACCGATTACCAATACTTTTTTAATTTCAATAATTTTTATTGAGAATTTTATGATGATAACATAAGAATAGAAAACAATGTTATGCAAGTAAACAATACATTCCAAATCCTGCGTTTACACTTGTGTATATATCTTTCTCTAATCGCATATGCTAACATAGCATTCTAATGCATCCGCATTGTTCTTAGAGACTCAACCAATATCAACTTATTTCCCCATACAGTATAGCATTAAGTTTTCTAATAACTGATCAAGCATTGCGACTCTCAATCTCCTGGATGCCCCAAAGGGCACCCCATGGGATGAAGTCACAAGGCCCTTGCACATATATTTCAGAATGGTAAAACATTACATTTCTTTTGTAGGGTAAGTCATACAGTTCAGGATTCTCTTGTTATGATTGTTCACATTAAAGTATAACCATTGGAAGAAGAGTAAACTTAAAATATAACAAAGAAATTGGATGTAACATTAAAATTGGAGAGGGTTATAGGGTATGATGTATGTGCGAGTGTCATACAATTCAGGTAAATGTGGCCTTGAAATGGGGATTAATATATAGGTTTGTTAATTTCATACCAGTCTATACAAGTTTTCCAGAAAGGTTATTTTGAGTGGTAAGTGCCTTGAGAGGCAGCGAACATTACTTCATAAGTGATATGTATATTAGTGGCTCTAATTACTTCTATAAGAGTTAGAATTCCAATGTTTTTCCAAAGTCTTACTAGTTCCAGTCGTGCACTTATGAGAATGTGAGAGACAATGCTTCTCAGAGGAGGAGGGACTGTATCTATTTCCAAGGACAGGATGGCCAGGTTTTTAGGGGGCTAGGACCCAGAGGTTGAAAAAAGCAGACCGATAGGTTCGCAGAAGTGGGCAAGCCCAAAATCTATGAATCATCGAGCCCCTGTGGCCACATTACCTCCAACATAATGGCAATGATTGGGGATTAAAACCAGCTAATCTGGTAGGAGTTAGGTACCACCTTAGAAGTATTTTTTGGGAGTTCCCACAAGTTGACACTCTTTGTGGCTTCATATATAGACGCAATTGATCATTTCCATTGTTCATGAGTATAAGATGCCATTAAGTCTATTTCCTAGGTTTTCATGGTGGGGGTTTTGGTAAATATAGATTTTTGGTGTAGAAAATTGTAGAATTATGATATGCCTTTGATTGAGGTATTAGGGTTTGTGAAATATAAAAAAATTCTCCAAGGAATTTTAATGCAAGAACTGGTGATGGATGACAGGTGTGAGATTTGAATATATGTGTACTGATCTTTGAGTTCCATTCCGTATTCGATCTGAACTGCTCTAAAAATTTTAAGTGAAGGGCCTATTTGAATGTCATCAACTGTTGTAATAATTTTAGATTCCCAGGGTTTAATTTTTAAGTTTGGGATTAATAGTTGTAGGCTGGAGATAGGAAGGGGAATGGATTTGGAAGCTGTATCAGCTATAGGGGTATTCAGAAGTAGGCTTGGAGAGAAGCTCTCATAGTGGGTGATATTACAGGGGGATGATTATCCTAATAATGTAATCAGCGAACAGGCTAATGGAGTGCATATTTTCGCCTATTGGGAAACCCTTAATTTCTGGGTGATTTATAATGTAAATGGCTAGGGGTTCCACCAGGAGATTAAACATTAAGGGTGATAAAGGGCACCCTTGCCTTGTTCCATTGGATATGGTAAATGGGGACAAAAGAATACCAGACATGTATACTCGGGCTGATAGTTTAGAATACAAGGCCATGATGGCTGTTTGAAGCATTTGGCTTTAATGGCAATATTCTAACACCTTGGCCAAATATAGCCAGTGTATATGTTCAAATGTCTTCTCTGCATCCAATATTAGGAGCAGAGAAGGCCTTTGTTGCGTTTCCACCAAGTATATAATATTAACCAGTCTTCAGGTCGCATCTGAAGTTTGCCTTTTTTTGTGAAACCTGTCTGGTCAGGATGTATAAGTGTGGGCAGAATATCAACAAGGCGTAACGCTATCAGTTTAGCATAACGTTTTAAATCTATGTTCAATAGCGATATTGGTCTGAAATTTGAATATAAACGGGTTTTGTACTGAGCCTGCATTATCATTAAAAAATCTTTCAACGGAGTACGGATGAGTACGGATGAGTACGGATGAGTACGGATGAGTACGGATGAGTACGGATCTTTTCCTTTGTCTCCTTTTGTTGTAGTAGAAATGTGTTGACTTCCCACACTAGACTCAGATTGGCGGAAACCAAGTCTGCTATAGATAGGACTATAGAAGCATGGTCAGACCACGTTATCGAATTTATAAGAGCGGATTTGGTTTTAAGCAAAACTTTTTGGTCAACTAAGAAAAGGTTGATTCTAGTGTAAACCTGATGAGGTGGAGAAAAAAGGTAAAATTGTTTTTACCGGTGTGTAGGCATCACCAGGCATCATATACATTTTGTTTGTTAAAAGATGGTAGAAGCATTGGACTATGACGTTTGGGGGCTGATTTACTATGCTCTGTGCGCTGCGCTGGTTCATGCCTTAATTAGTGCGCCGGGTGGAGGCTTAATTAGGCGCATGAACCAGCGTAGGAGCCGGCGCATTGAAAGTAATATGTAAAGCCGCGCCGAACTCCCTATAGAAGTCTATGGGAGAAATCAAAAGTGTTCATTTTAAAGGCTAATCTGCAAGTTGTGTTCTAAAAAGTGTTTGGGGACCTCAGTCCTGTCCCAGGGAACATGTATCAGTGCTTTTTTTATTTTTTAAAACGGCCGTTTTTTCGGGAGCAGTGAAATTAATAATTCTTAAAGTGAAACAATAAAAGTTAAATATTCCTTTAAATTTCGTACCTAGGGGGGGTGTAATGTCAGCATGTGAAATAGCGCATTTTTCCCGCACTTAGAACTGCCCCTGCACAAAGTGACATTCAGAAGGAAAAAAGTCATTTAAAAATTCACACGCGGCTATAATGAATTGTCGGCTCTGACAATTCTAAAGGGATTCATTCATAAAACAAAAACAAAAAATGTGTAGGGGTTCCCCCAAATTAAATTACCAGGCCCTTCAGGTCTGGAATCGATATTAAGGGGAACCCCGCCGTAAAAAAAAAAAAAAAAAAAGACGTGCGGTTCCCGGCAAATATCCATTCCAGGCCCTTCAGGTCTGGTGTGGATTTTAAGGGGAACTCCACCCCAAATTTTTTAAAAAAATGGCGTGGAGTCCCCCTAAAAATCCACACCAGACCCTTATCCGAGCACGTTGACCTGGCCGGCCGCAGAAAAGAGGGGGGGACAGAGTGCGGCCCCCCCCCTCTCTTGAACCGCACCAGGCCACATGCCCTCAACATGGGGAGGATGTCCCCATGTTGATGGGGACAAGGGCCTCATCCCCACAACCCTTGCCCGGTGTTGTGGGGGTCTGCGGGCGGGGGGCTTATCAGAATCTGGAAGACCCCTTTAACAAAGGGGACCCCCAGATCCTGCCCCCCCTATGTGAAATGGTAATGGGGTACATTGTACCTCTACCATTTCACCCCCAAAAAAATGTCAAAAGTGTTAAAAATGACAGTAGCCGGTTTTTGACAAATCTTTTAATAAAATCTTCTTTTCTTCTTTCCTTCGGGTTTCAGCAATGACTGTATTCTTTATAGCCATGAGTACTTTAAACTTCCTTTTTTTTGTTTCACTTCAGAAATGACATCTTGTACAGGGACAGTTCTAAGAAAGGGGAAATATGCGCGTACCCCCCTCCCCCCCTGTATGAAATTTAAAGGAATATTTCACTTTTATTATTTCACTTTAACCACTTCCATACCGCTCCTATTCTGGCACTTCTCTCCTTCATGTAAAAATTATATTTTGTTCCTGGGAAATTAATCAGGACCCCCAAACATTATATATAATTTTTTAGCAGACACCCTAGGGAATAAAGTGGCGGTCATTTTTTATTTGATTTCCAACGGTATTTGCGGTCGCTGGTTCGAATCCAGCCCGTGACACCATCTGCATGGAGTTTGCATGTTCTCCCTGTGCCTGCGTGGGTTTCCTCCCACAATATAAAAACACGCTGTAAATCGGATCCGGTCTAAATAAGCCCTAATATGCAGTAGTATATTTAGGTTTTGTTCTGCCCTAGGCCTGACTACATATCTGCACCTCCTAATAGAAAAATGACCCACCCCTTCCTGTCAAGGTCACACCCTGTTTTTGTATGACCCGCCCAGTAATTTTCAGGGGACCCACACACTAGTTCTGGGGGGGGAGGGGGGCACTGGATTCCCTTAACCACTTCCATACCAGGCACTTACGCACCTTCCCGTCCAAGCCAATTTTCAGCTTTCAGCACTGTCGCACTTTGAATGGCAATTGCGCGGTCATACAACACTGTACCCAAACAAAATTGGCGTCCTTTTCCCCCCACAAATAGAGCTTTCTTTTGTTGGTATTTAATCACCTCTGCGATTTTTTTTTGGCGCAACAACTAAAAAAAGACTGCAAATTTTGAAAAAAAAAAACGTTTTTATTTTTGTCTGTTAATTTTTTTGTAAATAAGTTTTTCTCTTTCAATTACGGGCACTGATATGGCGGCACTGATGGGCACCAATGAGATGGCACTGATGGACATCGATGAGGTAGTACTGACGGGCACAGATGAGGTGGCATTGATTGGCGGCGCTGGTATGCGGCACTGATGGGCACTCATAGGCGGCACTAATGGGCACTCATGGGCAGCACAGATGGACACTCATGGGCGGCACTTATGGGTGGCACTGATGGATACTTATGGGTGGCACAGGTGGGCACTGATAGGTGGGCACTGTGCATGGATGGGCACTGTGGGGTGGCACTGATGGACACTGTGGGGTGGCACTGATGGACACTGTGGGGTGGCACTGATTTTCCCAGGTTGCCAGTCAGTGCCTATTTGTGGGCACTGATTGGCATCTTTTTTCTTTTTTTTTAATGCTTTTTTTTTTTTTTCCATATTTTTTTTTTTTTTTTGCCCACCCTGGTGGTCCAGGGTGGGCATCCCTGGTGGTCCAGTGTGGTCATCCGAGGGGGGGCTGCGCTGATAAACAATCAGCGCGAACGCCCCCTGTCAGGAGAGCCGCCGATCGGCTCTCCTATACTCGCGTCTGTCAGACGCGAGTGAGGAAGAGCCATCGATGGCTCTTCCTGTTTACATCGTGATCAGCCGTGATTGGACACGGCTGATCACGTGGTAAAGAGTCTCCGTCTCCGTGAGAGACTCTTTACCGAGATCGGAGATGCAGGGTGTCAGACTGACACCCCGCATCACCGATCGCCGTGCTGCGTGCCCCCACAGGCGCGCGCGGCATGAAATCCTGCAGGACGTCCTGTCAGGATTGTGTAACCACTTCCCGGACGTAAATCGGCCATAGGCTGGGCGGGAAGTGGTTAATTTGCATAGTTTTTCTCTCACTTCCTGTTTGGCTATGGGGCAGGAAGTGAAGGCAAATCTCCCCAATTGGACACAGATAATACAAAATAAACTGACAGGGCCTATAACCCTCCCCACTCTATCCAAAATTAAAGAAAATAAAAAGTGTTGATTATAGTTCTAGTCAGGGGCGGACTGACCATTGAGTCACTCGGGCACTGCCCGAGGGCCCCATCCGGGTTGCCAGGCTCAGTATGTAAAAATCTGTGTTTTTTTTAGATCTGTCCCTAAAAAGTCCGAAAATGACATGCTTTTAATGTGAATATCCCAAGATTTTAGCTGCCCGCCTCTGCACTACCTCCTGGCGTGGTGGCCATCTGTAAGCCAGAGGGGCCCCATACTCTTCTATTGCCCGGGGGCCCCATGAGTTGTCAGTCCGCCCCTGGTTCTAGTTTAAGCACAAATTTCATAGAGTTTTATTGAGAGGCCTAAGAAAATATAACCAATAAATCGAAAATACCTCATGAAGTGGGATTGTATAGGCAACGAATACAAATTTCAAAAATATATATGAAAAAAATAACAATTTATTACAAAAATAGTTACAACATGTACAAAAATATCTCAAGCATTATAAGAATATACATAGTACAAAAACAAAACATGGATGATGCAGATACTGTCCGGCATACGGTACCATCACCATAAGGGAGGTAAAGTTGTAGCTGAAAAGCCGACGCGTTTCGAATGCTACGCATTCTTCATCATGGCATAAAACAAGTATTGCATCTAGAGTAGAGCAAAAGATATTAAATACATTCACATTAAATCATTATAATTCTCTCCATTGAAGTGCAAAAGCACATACACATCCTCTTCCTCGAGTAGGGAAAAGGCATAATTAACAATGAAGAGGACTCACCTATTGCTTAAAAAGCTCCACGCCCAGGAGTGTGGGGCAGAAGGCCCCCAGGTATTCAGGGACGCCGATGTCTCCTATGGCAGGTTGCACCATTTAAAACAAATCCCCATTTGAATGTCACTCATAGAGTGGATAGAACCAATTGGTTCAATTTGGGTGGTGTTTTTGCAGTCCTATATAAAGGAGATATATCAAAGGCTTGTGTCAAAAATAATAACCCAGCATTTGAGCCTCAAATAACTGGTTGGGAATTGTATTCCAAACCATTCATGGAAAACTCACCACCAGTAGTTTGAAGTCTTTATATCCAAAAAAGGGGAGAGCCGGGTGCAGGTAAATCCTGAAAAGATTTTGGTTGCCCAGACAGATTCCCCTTGGAGAGGAAAGACAGCTCCTTGTTCTCCTACATATGGAGAGGGAATGACACCACCCAACCCTCTTGGCCCTCCTTAAGTACTTACCTTAACTGTATTCAGGTGCTGTGGTCCTCCCCCTCATCACCCATCAATTGAAAACATGTTGTTCCTGCGGAGCCATGTGTGGCTCCTTATTGTTTTCAAGCAAACCGCCGCTGTTACGAGGCGCATTATAGCGCCGTCATTCAGTGTATACAGATCCGCGTCATTTCCGGAACCGGAAGTATCGCCGCGGCCATTTTGGTAATGGGATTCGAGTGCCAATCGATTCACCACTGTGAATTGCCATTCGATTGCCACTCGAATGCCACCCCAATGGGAATAAGTTGTCATTCGACTCGCCATTGCGAATTGCCGTTCAATTGCAATTCGATTACCACACAATTCGCCCCCGTAGCCATTTTATTGGTTGGTTAAATCAGAGATATCTGAAAACCTCTCAGCCGGATCCGGAAATTCCCCGGCGGCCATTTTACAAAAGGGCATAGATCTGAATTGGACGTTTTGATGTATGTCTTGTTAAAGAGTAGCAACTTGATTGAAAAGGTGCAATTATAAGGGGTGATAGTGGGAGGATAAAAACGTTCAAAAAATGACCTTGATCACAGTTTGAAACAGTCATCACAAGGGCAAAATCAAGCCCAAGTGTGTGTGTGTTATGGTAAGGCACTCTTCTCCTGTAGTTCTTGCGTGAACCACTAGGAGACCTTTGGGAGAAAAAAGCCACAGCTGCCTTCTATATCTACCCAAGGGGATATGACTATCCCCCTTTCGGTAAATTTAATGACATTTGGGTACAAAACCCAAAGTCTCCCCTGGCAGCTGATGAGTCAAAACAAATTGAGGAAAAATGGAAAACAACCTGCAGAATAGCCATAGAGACACCGATGTCCACTCAACCGGGGTAGTTGGCCCGTGATCCACACCTCCGAGCTATAGAACCAAGAGAGCAAATTTAGGTTAAGTGCAAAAAAGAAAAAACAAATATCAAAATCCCAATTATGACAAAGAATCCCTTTAAATCAGTCCGCATAAATACGGTGAAAGGGAAACATCGAGTCAAACAACATATCAATTATAATAAAAATAAGCAAAAAATAATAAAACAAACCCTCCATATTTCTAAGTGTCATATATGTGCTGGGCCCTAACCTGAAAATGTCTATTGCGTTCACAGTGAAGGGAAAAGGGGGAAAGATTTGGAAAATGTGGGCAAAGTCATCCAGGAAATCAAAATCGGGGACGACATTCTTCATCACCGCTTGAGATCCTAATCTGTTTTGCCAGAAGAAAAACCCTCCAAAAAAGGCCTAAAACTCTCACTTTCATTGAGGCCGGGAGGTGTAGTAGCCTTTAAATATCTAATCCAACGCATTTCGCGCTGCAGTAGAGTTTTATTCCAATCACCCCCCCGTAGGGGAATGTGAATGCGGTCCAACACAGTGAAATTTAGGTCAGGCATATGATAGCCGTGATGCTTGGCTATATGTCGACCCAATGGGAGATAGAGATTACAAATGCGCATAGAATGCATATGTTTCTCTATTCGCTTGTGTAGTTCCTGTTTGGTTTTACCCACATAGAAAGAACCACACTGACACTGCATGAGGTATACCACTCCCCGTGTTCTGCAATTTGCAAAATGTTTCAGGGAGAAGGTATCCCCATTTGGCAGTGTCAGTGTGGTTCTCCTCCCTATGACGGGACATTGGGCACATGTCCCGCAGGGGTAGGTGCCAAATGTTTTGCAAGGATCCTTTTTGTTTGTACCCTTGTACTCACTTTTGACCAAAAGTGTACCCAAGGAAGGTGCTTTCTTAAAAGTTATTTGTGGCTGGTTTGTGATTAGATTTTTTAAAATGGGGTCTTCTGTCAGGATAGGCCAGAACTTGGAGATCGTCTTTCGGATTTTTTGATGTTCATTGGAGAAATTTATGATAACCCTAGTGTTGGATTCTTCCTTCTTACTGATATTTTTGGGTTTAAAGATGAGAGATCGTCTATTTGTATCTCTCACTCTGTTGAAAGCCTTCTTTAGGCTGGTTTTTGTATAGCCTCTTATCAAGAGGCGTTCAGTTAGCAGATCGCTTTCCCTTTGAAAGTCAAAATCCGTGGAGCAGTTCCTCCTAAGCCGAAGGAACTGACTATATGGAATAGATTTCTTAAGTACTTCCGGATGAAAACTCTCCGCATGAAGCAGAGTGTTCCCCGCCGTTTCCTTTCTGAATAAGGATGTGCCAAGTGCACCATCCAATTCTTTGAAGATACGTATGTCCAAAAAGCTGACCTCCTTGTCGTTGTAAGACATGGTAAAAAAAAGATTGAAGCTGTTGATGTTCATCAGCCTCAACATCTCTTGAAGTTCGTTCTCCAGACCGTCCCAAACAATAAAAATGTCGTCTATGTAGCGCTGCCAAACAAGAATGTTGGCAGCGCACATAGACGCATTTTCACCCAACAAAAATTCCCGCTCCCACTACCTCCAGGTACAGGTTTGCATATGAGGGTGCACAGCACGTCCCCATAGCAACACCCTGTACCTGGAGGTAGTGGGAGCCCTGGAAAAGAAAAGTGTTATGCTGGAGGATGAAATCCAGCATAGTCAAAATGAAATGATTAAACTTCCAATCTGTGGTTGGTCTTTGTTTGAGTACCCGCTTGATGGCTTCTAAGCCCAGTTGGTGCGGAATACTATTGTAGAGTGATTCTACATCTATAGTTACTAGGATAGCATCTGGAGGTATGGTTAAATCCTCTAACACCTGCAGAAGATGAATTGTATCCTTAGTATAGGATGGTAGGTCAAGTACATGGGGTCGGAGGTATTGGTCAATTACTTGACTAACACATTCCGAAATTGATCCATTGCCAGATATAATTGGACGTCCCGGCGGGTCTTTCAAGTTTTTGTGCACCTTTGGTAGAGAATACATGGTCGGTTGTCGTGGGTGCTGTGTTCTAATAAAGTCCCAGACATCTTTGATGATGCTGCCATTGTTGTAAAAACTATCCACGAGCTCATAAAATTCTCCATTGAACCTGTCCACAGTTGCTGCTGTGATTTTCCTATAACATTGTTTATTGTTTAATATTTTTAGGCACATTTTCTCGTAGTCTATATTGTTCATCAGAACTACATTGCCGCCTTTATCTGATGCTTTGATGATCAGATTTGGGCTATTTTTTAGGGTTTTAAGTGCATGTTGCTGCTCAATGGTCAGATTTCTATGGTTTGTGTCCTTTTTTAAGGTTTCTAATTCTTTTGAAACTTGTTTCACAAATAAAGAAATTGCTGGATTCAAACTCAGGACAGGAAATTTGTTAGATTTCCTTTTGAATTTCCTGATTTTGAAAAAATTGCCTTCTTCGATTTCCTCATCAGCCTCCTCATTTAGATCTTCTTCCCATGCGTCACCAAGTGAGGCATTCTCCTGTAAGAGGAGATTTAAGTCTCTTAAGGCTCTGAAATCAGCCGCTTTGAGGTTTGGGGCCACTTCCTCTTCTTGTTTTTTATGTTTGTAGTAGAGACCTTTGTAAAAGAGTCTCCGTGCAAATAGGTTGATATCCTTAATCGTCTCAAATGAATCAGTGTTGTTAGTGGGGCAGAAGGAGAGTCCCAAACATAAAACTTCCTGCTCTACTGTTGTTAAAATATGGGAGGATAGGTTTATGATATTATTATATTCTCCTCTGGCGGTATCTCCACCGCCAGATCCATGGTCATCTGTGTTTGAAATCGAAGAAGGCAATTTTTTCAAAATCAGGAAATTCAAAAGGAAATCTAACAAATTTCCTGTCCTGAGTTTGAATCCAGCAATTTCTTTATTTGTGAAACAAGTTTCAAAAGAATTAGAAACCTTAAAAAAGGACACAAACCATAGAAATCTGACCATTGAGCAGCAACATGCACTTAAAACCCTAAAAAATAGCCCAAATCTGATCATCAAAGCATCAGATAAAGGCGGCAATGTAGTTCTGATGAACAATATAGACTACGAGAAAATGTGCCTAAAAATATTAAACAATAAACAATGTTATAGGAAAATCACAGCAGCAACTGTGGACAGGTTCAATGGAGAATTTTATGAGCTCGTGGATAGTTTTTACAACAATGGCAGCATCATCAAAGATGTCTGGGACTTTATTAGAACACAGCACCCACGACAACCGACCATGTATTCTCTACCAAAGGTGCACAAAAACTTGAAAGACCCGCCGGGACGTCCAATTATATCTGGCAATGGATCAATTTCGGAATGTGTTAGTCAAGTAATTGACCAATACCTCCGACCCCATGTACTTGACCTACCATCCTATACTAAGGATACAATTCATCTTCTGCAGGTGTTAGAGGATTTAACCATACCTCCAGATGCTATCCTAGTAACTATAGATGTAGAATCACTCTACAATAGTATTCCGCACCAACTGGGCTTAGAAGCCATCAAGCGGGTACTCAAACAAAGACCAACCACAGATTGGAAGTTTAATCATTTCATTTTGACTATGCTGGATTTCATCCTCCAGCATAACACTTTTCTTTTCCAGGGCTCCCACTACCTCCAGGTACAGGGTGTTGCTATGGGGACGTGCTGTGCACCCTCATATGCAAACCTGTACCTGGGGGAGTGGGAGCGGGAATTTTTGTTGGGTGAAAATGCGTCTATGTGCGCTGCCAACATTCTTGTTTGGCAGCGCTACATAGACGACATTTTTATTGTTTGGGACGGTCTGGAGAACGAACTTCAAGAGATGTTGAGGCTGATGAACATCAACAGCTTCAATCTTTTTTTTACCATGTCTTACAACGACAAGGAGGTCAGCTTTTTGGACATACGTATCTTCAAAGAATTGGATGGTGCACTTGGCACATCCTTATTCAGAAAGGAAACGGCGGGGAACACTCTGCTTCATGCGGAGAGTTTTCATCCGGAAGTACTTAAGAAATCTATTCCATATAGTCAGTTCCTTCGGCTTAGGAGGAACTGCTCCACGGATTTTGACTTTCAAAGGGAAAGCGATCTGCTAACTGAACGCCTCTTGATAAGAGGCTATACAAAAACCAGCCTAAAGAAGGCTTTCAACAGAGTGAGAGATACAAATAGACGATCTCTCATCTTTAAACCCAAAAATATCAGTAAGAAGGAAGAATCCAACACTAGGGTTATCATAAATTTCTCCAATGAACATCAAAAAATCCGAAAGACGATCTCCAAGTTCTGGCCTATCCTGACAGAAGACCCCATTTTAAAAAATCTAATCACAAACCAGCCACAAATAACTTTTAAGAAAGCACCTTCCTTGGGTACACTTTTGGTCAAAAGTGAGTACAAGGGTACAAACAAAAAGGATCCTTGCAAAACATTTGGCACCTACCCCTGCGGGACATGTGCCCAATGTCCCGTCATAGGGAGGAGAACCACACTGACACTGCCAAATGGGGATACCTTCTCCCTGAAACATTTTGCAAATTGCAGAACACGGGGAGTGGTATACCTCATGCAGTGTCAGTGTGGTTCTTTCTATGTGGGTAAAACCAAACAGGAACTACACAAGCGAATAGAGAAACATATGCATTCTATGCGCATTTGTAATCTCTATCTCCCATTGGGTCGACATATAGCCAAGCATCACGGCTATCATATGCCTGACCTAAATTTCACTGTGTTGGACCGCATTCACATTCCCCTACGGGGGGGTGATTGGAATAAAACTCTACTGCAGCGCGAAATGCGTTGGATTAGATATTTAAAGGCTACTACACCTCCCGGCCTCAATGAAAGTGAGAGTTTTAGGCCTTTTTTGGAGGGTTTTTCTTCTGGCAAAACAGATTAGGATCTCAAGCGGTGATGAAGAATGTCGTCCCCGATTTTGATTTCCTGGATGACTTTGCCCACATTTTCCAAATCTTTCCCCCTTTTCCCTTCACTGTGAACGCAATAGACATTTTCAGGTTAGGGCCCAGCACATATATGACACTTAGAAATATGGAGGGTTTGTTTTATTATTTTTTGCTTATTTTTATTATAATTGATATGTTGTTTGACTCGATGTTTCCCTTTCACCGTATTTATGCGGACTGATTTAAAGGGATTCTTTGTCATAATTGGGATTTTGATATTTGTTTTTTCTTTTTTGCACTTAACCTAAATTTGCTCTCTTGGTTCTATAGCTCGGAGGTGTGGATCACGGGCCAACTACCCCGGTTGAGTGGACATCGGTGTCTCTATGGCTATTCTGCAGGTTGTTTTCCATTTTTCCTCAATTTGTTTTGACTCATCAGCTGCCAGGGGAGACTTTGGGTTTTGTACCCAAATGTCATTAAATTTACCGAAAGGGGGATAGTCATATCCCCTTGGGTAGATATAGAAGGCAGCTGTGGCTTTTTTCTCCCAAAGGTCTCCTAGTGGTTCACGCAAGAACTACAGGAGAAGAGTGCCTTACCATAACACACACACACTTGGGCTTGATTTTGCCCTTGTGATGACTGTTTCAAACTGTGATCAAGGTCATTTTTTGAACGTTTTTATCCTCCCACTATCACCCCTTATAATTGCACCTTTTCAATCAAGTTGCTACTCTTTAACAAGACATACATCAAAACGTCCAATTCAGATCTATGCCCTTTTGTAAAATGGCCGCCGGGGAATTTCCGGATCCGGCTGAGAGGTTTTCAGATATCTCTGATTTAACCAACCAATAAAATGGCTACGGGGGCGAATTGTGTGGTAATCGAATTGCAATTGAACGGCAATTCGCGATGGCGAGTCGAATGACAACTTATTCCCATTGGGGTGGCATTCGAGTGGCAATCGAATGGCAATTCACAGTGGTGAATCGATTGGCACTCGAATCCCATTACCAAAATGGCCGCGGCGATACTTCCGGTTCCGGAAATGACGCGGATCTGTATACACTGAATGACGGCGCTATAATGCGCCTCGTAACAGCGGCGGTTTGCTTGAAAACAATAAGGAGCCACACATGGCTCCGCAGGAACAACATGTTTTCAATTGATGGGTGATGAGGGGGAGGACCACAGCACCTGAATACAGTTAAGGTAAGTACTTAAGGAGGGCCAAGAGGGTTGGGTGGTGTCATTCCCTCTCCATATGTAGGAGAACAAGGAGCTGTCTTTCCTCTCCAAGGGGAATCTGTCTGGGCAACCAAAATCTTTTCAGGATTTACCTGCACCCGGCTCTCCCCTTTTTTGGATATAAAGACTTCAAACTACTGGTGGTGAGTTTTCCATGAATGGTTTGGAATACAATTCCCAACCAGTTATTTGAGGCTCAAATGCTGGGTTATTATTTTTGACACAAGCCTTTGATATATCTCCTTTATATAGGACTGCAAAAACACCACCCAAATTGAACCAATTGGTTCTATCCACTCTATGAGTGACATTCAAATGGGGATTTGTTTTAAATGGTGCAACCTGCCATAGGAGACATCGGTGTCCCTGAATACCTGGGGGCCTTCTGCCCCACACTCCTGGGCGTGGAGCTTTTTAAGCAATAGGTGAGTCCTCTTCATTGTTAATTATGCCTTTTCCCTACTCGAGGAAGAGGATGTGTATGTGCTTTTGCACTTCAATGGAGAGAATTATAATGATTTAATGTGAATGTATTTAATATCTTTTGCTCTACTCTAGATGCAATACTTGTTTTATGCCATGATGAAGAATGCGTAGCATTCGAAACGCGTCGGCTTTTCAGCTACAACTTTACCTCCCTTATGGTGATGGTACCGTATGCCGGACAGTATCTGCATCATCCATGTTTTGTTTTTGTACTATGTATATTCTTATAATGCTTGAGATATTTTTGTACATGTTGTAACTATTTTTGTAATAAATTGTTATTTTTTTCATATATATTTTTGAAATTTGTATTCGTTGCCTATACAATCCCACTTCATGAGGTATTTTCGATTTATTTGTAGTACTATGGGATGATGGCAACCACATGCTATCATATGTGAGTTGGTTCTTTTTTCCAAGAAAATATAACCATGCCAATAGGCCAGGATACAGCGTGGCTAATATGTATGAATGTGTGTGTTAGAGCACCCCACCCAATGTTAACTAAAAAATTATTAATTTGCAAATAAGTATTATCTGCTCATTTTTTGGGGATGTCCGCACCCCTGATAGTGACAACATTTGTGAGGTGTCTTCACCCTTTCTAATTCAAATTCATTCACTTCCTGTCACATAGCCAAACAGGAAGTGAGGGTAAAACCTTACTAATATCTTTTCTTGGAGACACAGAGATCAATCTAAATAGTTTCCCATTATGTAAATTGCACTCTAGCATTTTGCTGTGTACACCCCAAATTATTAGGGATCTTGGACTTTGGGGTCCATTTACTAAAGGCAAATCCACTTAGCACTACAAGTGCAAAGCAAGGAAGAAAACAAAACAACTTTGCTTCTACAGGATTGGATGTTAAAACCATCAGTGCTTCCTCTCTCATTTTCAGCAACTATGCTTGTACTGCAGAGTGGCTTTGCCTTTACTAAACCCCAAACTAAATAATCATTTGGGGCAGGGATCCTCAAACTACGGCCCTCCAGCTGTTGTAGAACTACACATCCCATGATGCCTTGTAATGCACTGACATTCACAGACATGACTAGGCATGATGGGAATTGTAGTTCCTGAACAACTGGAGGGCTGTAGTTTGAAGACCCATGATTTGGGGTGTACACAGCAGTGCTGGAGTGCAATTTGCTTAATGGGGACACTAGTTAGATTGACCTGTGTCCCCAAGAAAAGACACTGGTAGGGTTTTAACCTCACTTCCTGTTCAGCTGTGTGACAGGAAGTGAAGCCAATTTTAAGAAAAGGGACACAAAGCTCAACACAAAAAAAAAAAAAAACACAAGCAGGGGTTCTAACACTCACTTGGCTTCCCTCAAACACCCACAATTAGAATAGGATTGCCTTTCCCTAGATTTAAGCACAGTGCTGTAAATCAGCACTTCAAGCCTGTCCACCAATACCAACCCCCCCCCCCCCCAGGCCATGTTTGCAGGTTTTCCTTCATCCTGCACATGTGCTTTAAAAGACAGTCTGGACAGCAATTCTTGATAAGAGAAATCCACAAAACATGTCCTGTCGGGGGTACTTGAGGGCTGAGGACCACTACAGTTAAAAGAAAATACTTACCAGTTTTTGTCTTTAAAGTCATGGGGAATAAACATGGCAAACATTTCATGATTACACACCAGGAAAGAAGCTTAGACAAAAATCACACCTAATTTGTTAGGCCCTAACCTAGTTCAGCTGCAGCTGTCAAAATATGTTGCATGAAAAAGTAACAAAAAACAAACTTCAAAATTTTAAAGTAATTTTTATTGGTCAACAAAACAAGGAAAGAAAACAAACAAACAAACACACACAAACAAAAATACATTTCAAAACTCAAAATAAACAGATTTAAAGTCGCAACATCTTCACAATTTTTTCATAAAATAAGGCAGCAGAGACAAATACATCAAAGTGAACATCATTTAAAAATAAACAAAAACCATTGGCAAAATAAAAACCCATGCAACAAACCACATTTGTGTTCCACAACAGCATTTCTGCCTGGCCCTATGAGGGCAGCTGAGGACTGATCGATGCACGGTTTTTATAACATGTGCTAGTAATGAAGCAATTGAAATCACATGAACAAATTGCAGTCTCTAGTGTGGGTGAGCTTACACCTGGTTAATTAACCCAACCCACGCTCTATGACCATCCAAGTGATTTTCACCTTTTAAAAAGAAAGGATTTTTTCTAAGTGTTTGAGCAGACTCAGTTCATCACACATGTAGGAACCAAGCTGCAATGGCATGAGAGGTTTTTTTTTTTCCCCCCTGATCTCATGCTTTCCAGCCTGGCCCGGTCATTGACCAGCAATATGGTCCAGGGCTCAAGTGGTTAAAAATTAACAAAACACAAAAGTTAGCCCAATTTTTGGGGATAATGTGAAAGATGATGTTACACCGAGTAAATAGATACCTTACATGTCACGCTTTACTATTGGAAACACTCCTGCAATGGGGCCAAAATTAATTCCGTCAATATCCCCATAGGCGACCTTTTTCTTTTTTTTCCAGGTTACCAGTTTATAGTTACAAAGAAGGTCTTACGCAAGTCCCGCCCACATATATAAACATCGTTCAAACCACACATGTGAGGTATTGACGCGTGCGTTAGAGCGAGAGCAATACTTTTAGCACTAGACCTTCTTTGTAACTATAAACTGGTAACCTGGAAAAAAAAGAAAAAGGTCGCCAATGGGGATATTCACGGAATTAATTTTGGCCCCATTGCAGGAGTGTTTCCAATAGTAAAGCGTGACATGTAAGGTATCTATTTACTCGGTGTAACATCATCTTTCACATTATCCCCAAAAATTGGGCTAACTTTAGTGTTTTGTTAATTTTTAACCACTTGAGCCCCAGACCATATTGCTGGTCAATGACCGGGCCAGTTTTTGTGATTGGGCACAGCGTCGCTTTAACTGACAATTGCGCAGTCGTGCGACGTGGCTCCCAAACAAAATTGTCAACCTTTTTTTCCCCCCACAAAGAGAGCTTTATTTTGGTGGTATTTGATCACTTCTGCGTTTTTTTTTTTTTTTTAGAGCTCTAACCAAAAATAGAGCGACAATTTTAAAAAATAAAGAATTATTTTTACTTTTTGCTATAATAAATATCCCCAAAAATATATATTCTAAAAAATAAAAAATAACTCAGTTTAGGCCGATACGTATTCTACATCTTTTTGGTTCCAAAAAATCACAAATAGCGTTTATGTTTGGTTTTGGCAAAAGTTATAGCGTCTACAAAATATGTCTTTTTTTTGTTTTAACTAGTTATTGCGGCGATCAGCGATTTTTATCGGTACTGCGACATTATGGCGGACACATCGAACACTTTTTTGGAACCATTGGCATTTTTCTAGCGATCAGTGCTGTAAAAATGCATTGCTTACTATAAAAATGCCACTGGCAGGGAAGGGGTTAACACTAGGTGCGAGGGAGGGGTTAAATATGTTCCCTGGGTGTGTTCTAACTGAAGGGGGGGGGGTGGGACTGACATGTGTAAATGACAGATCGCTGTTCATGAAGGGGAACTCCAGACCCCCAAAAAAAATAACGTGGGTTCCCTCCAGGTGCATACCAGGCTCTTAGGCTTGGTCTGGAACATAAGGGGTTAAACCCGCGCAAAAAAAAACAGCGTGGGGTCCCCCCCAAGATCCAAACCAAGCCCTTATCCCAGGCACGCAGTCTGGTCAGACAGGAATGGGGGTGGGGACGAGCGAGCGCCCCCCCCTCCTGAGCCGTACCAGACCACATGCCCTCAACATGGGGGAGTGTGTGCTGTGGGGGAGGGGGGCACCGCCCCCCCACCCTAAAGCACTCTTGTCCCCATGTCGATAGGGACAAGAGCCTCTTCCCGACAACCCTGGCCGTTGGTTGTCGGGGTATGCGGGCGGAGGGCTTATCAGAATCTGAGAGGCCCCTTTAATAAAGGGGCCCCCAGATTCCGGCCCCCCACCCTATGTGAATGAGTATGGGGTACATTGTACCCCTACCCATTCACCTGGGGGAAAAAAATGGAAAAAAATAATACACCACACACATTTAAAAATTAATTTATTAGTCAGCCGGGGGTCTTCTGCCGGGGCCCCCCACCACCACCCCATTAGGCCCCGGGCTTCGCCATCTTCTGCCGGAAACCCCCTTCACCAGTGAGGCTCCTGCCTTTGGGGGAGGGTCCCGGGCTTCGACGGTTTCTGCGGGGGGGGTTGAATTGGACCCCACCCCCATCTTCAGCGCCGTAATTCACCGGGACCCCCTTCACCAGTGAGGCTCCTGCCTTTGGGGGAGGGTCCCGGGCTTCTACGACGGTTTCTGCGGGGGGGGGTGCACTGGCACCCCACCCCCGTCTTCAGCGCCGTAATTCACCGGGACCCCCTTCACCAGTGAGGCTCCTGCCTTTGGGGGAGGGTCCCGGGCTTCTACGGTGTTTTCCGCCGGGGGGCGACACCCGCGGGCTTCTGCGATGCCTTCCGCTTCTGCCTGTCTCCTCCGCGGAGCACAGGGCTTGTCTCCGCTGTCTTCTCCCTTCTCTTCCATTCGATGTTGACACAACAAGGTCCGGCGCTGGAATGCCGTCTGAGCAGCGGGCATGGACTTATATAGGGCAATGCCACCATGTGACCTCAACCCATGTGACATCACATTCCCATCATGCCCAGGGAATGTGATGTCACATGGGTTGAGGTCACATGGTGGCATTACCCTATATAAGTCCATGCCCGCCGCTGACACGGCATGTCAGCGCGGAACCTCGTTGTGTCAACATCCAATGGAAGAGAAGGAAGAAGACAGCGGAGACAAGCCCTGTGCTCCCGGAGGAGACAGGCAGAAGAAGGAAGAGAGAAGAAAGAAGAGAGAAGAAAGCCCTGGCTCCGCGGGGGAGCCAGGCAGAAGAGGGAGCAGAGAAGACAGAAGAGAAAAGACCAGGGAGTTGGCGCACCCCCGGCAGAAGACCAGGAAGACCGGAACCCTGGCGGAAGGCATCGGAAAGACCGGGGGATAGGCGCCATCCCCCGGCAGAAGACCCCGAAGTCCGGATGCCCCTCCCTAATGTAAAAGAGCTTAAATGGGGTGGGGGCATCCGGCGGAAGGCTCCGGAGAGGACCGAGGGATGGCGCCCTCCCCGGGCAGAAATCACCGAAGCCCAGGGTCCCGGCAGAAGATCGGGAGAGAAGAAACCCCCCCTTGTAAGAGAGCTAAAGAAGAAAGGGGGGGCTCCGGAGCAGATTAATAAAATATTTTATTGTGTGGTGTTTTATTTTACTTTACACTTTCCCCCATGTGAATGGGTAGAGGTACGATGTACCCCATACTCATTCACATAGGGTGGGGGGCCGGCATCTGGGGGCCCCCTTATTAAAGGGAGCTCGCAGATTCCGATTAGCCCCGCCCGCATACCCCGACAACCAATGGCAAGGGTTGTCGGGAAGAGGCTCTTGTCCCTATCGACATGGGGGCAAGAGTGCTGTGGGGTGGGGGGGCAGTGCCCCCCTCCCCCACAGCACACACTCCCCCATGTTGAGGGCATGCGGTCTGGTACGGCTCAGGAGGGGGGGGGCGCTCGCTCGTCCCCACCCCCATTCCTGTCCGGGCCAGACTGCGTGCTTGGGATGAGGGCTTGGTTTGGATCTGGGGGGGGACCCCCGCACCGAATAGGCGCGGGTTTAACCCCTCACGTTCTGGACCAAGCCTAAGAGCCTAATGTAGCCCTGAAGGGGGACCCGCGCCGATTTCAAGTTTGAAATTTGGCGCGGAGTTCCCCTTCATGGCTGAAAACAGCTCGGAGATTCCCGTGCGCCGCGTCACGCAGCGCATTCACGGGTACGCCGCTTGGTATTTACCAAGATTTTCACGGCGTACTGACAAGGCGCACGGGAAGCGCCGAAATTTCTCTCTGCGCATGCCCAGTATGCAAATGAACCTCCCGAGGTTCAGGCGCACTGTGCAAGTGTACGGAGATCTGTTTTCATAAAACACTTTCCCTTTCAATTCGGCCCGCCAAACACTTTCAAACACATGTCACTTCACTTCCCCTGCATCCCCCCACCTCCCCCCCTAATAAACTCCCACCCAAACCCCCGCAATTTACATTTCAATGTGCCGTGCGCCAGGTCTGTACTGGTGCACAATGCACCCTCTCCTGGGCGCACGGAGCACATTAGTAACTAGGGAAATACACTGCACTAGCAGCGTATTTCTTTAGTAAATGCCCAAACGGCTGCTACTCCTGCTTTTACTCCATGAGTCATGGAGTAAAGGCTTGGTAAATCAGCCCCTTAGTCTTGGATGTAGAGTCTATTGTAGGATCTGGGGTGGCGTTTGAAGTCTCCACAAGTAGACCTTTTTGATATGATCTGATCTTTTTCATTAATTTGTTCAAGAAATTAACTTGGTGATTGTTGGGAGAGTAAACATTTACTATCGTATAGGTAGTGGAGTTTAAGTCACATAATTGTATCAGGAATCTGCCGTGAGGAACACGTATTTTTTTTTTTTAGTGCAGTGTAAATGCCACAGAATCTCTGATGGCTAAGAGAACGCCTTTGGTTTTGGAGTCTCCATTAGCAGTAAACACATATAGAAAGTTTTTATGTGAGCACTTTGAATGAATGAATGAATGAATGAATGAATGACGTGTATAGCGCTACTCATGCAAACTGAATCGCCTCTGGGTGCTTTTTCCAGCCAGTGTCTGCTTGGCTGGTGCGGTCATTTTACCCTGTAGGATCGTGACATGCTTGGGACACACAGTCATACACACAGATTTTTGGAGTGTGGGAGGAAAACGGAGTACCCGGAGGAAACCCATGCAGGCACAGGAGAACATGCAAACTCCAGGCAGATGGTGTCGTGGTCGGGATTCGAACCAGCAACCCTTTTGCTGCTAGGCGAAAGTGCTACTCACAACACCACTGTGCTGCATTTTGGTGGGGCTTGTTTGCAAAAGTGAATCTCCTAAACACATAATATGATGCTATGGTTCAAAAGTACTTCTTTCCATAAAGATTGACGTTTCACAGGGTGGTTAAGCCCTTTGGTGTTGATGGACAATACAGTAATTGTCATGACTTACAAGTAGGATCTATGCTTGTGAAAGGTAAGTGTTACCCCTTATGCCTCTTAAACTCTTTTTAGCAGTTGCAATTGAGACCCTGATCAGTGATAGAGTTCCCCATTTAAGAAATTTTGTACAGTACTCACAGTGCATGGTATAATTCCTGATTGGTCTTTGTAGAATTGTCCAAGAGAAAACCACATTGTAGGTATTCATGTTACGGTCCATTAGGGACTGAGAAACCCCTCAGAGTTCTTGGTGCCGTCTCCATCCCAAAAAAACGAGAGAATAAAACATAGAGATAAAAAACAAAAGAACACAGTCCTTTTGCGTTCAGGGACAATATATTTAAGACCTCCATCTCACTTCCCTTTATTCCTTCGTATTGGGGAGGACGGGGGCAGTGGGAGGGAGGACAAGGGGAGAGAAAACACAAGAAAAAAAAAAAAACTACTACTACTATTAGCAATCTGCTAATTAACACTCACCGTGTCCACTGTATTTGAGCGTCGGCCTATCGTTAGGGGCGTGTACCCCCAGGTGGGTCCTATACCTCCCTACATTCCTTCTCCTTCAGGGAGCCTGTTTGCTCCATAGAAAAATACAAAAATATGTAAACCTCTGGGTATAGATATGTGCAGAGGTTCTTCCCTGGGGGGGGGGGGGAGAGATAGAGAGATAAAAAAAAAAAAAAAAAAAGATCCAGAAAGAAACAGCAGTTCCTCTGATTCTAAAAAGAAGAAGAGAAACCCCAGTTAAAACAAGCCAAAAAGAAAGGAAAAAAAAAAGAAAGAAGCTTGGAGCTCCGGGCCTCTCCGTGGTACCCATCTAAGCTCCTTGAGAAAGGGCCATAAAGGCCCAATAGTGCACTGTGTTACACTGTGTTACTCTATATTTCTCGTTTCATATGAGGAGATATTACTGAGGGGCCAGGTCGCGTACCCTTATTCTGAGGGTACTAATTAGGAAAAAGAGAAAAAGGGAAAAAAAGAAAAAAAGAACAGAGTTATCATACAGGTTAGCATTCAGGGGTGAAGTGAAGAGACAGTAAGGGGTGGGGGTCTGCGGATTCATATCTCTCCCCCATCCCCCCCTTCGCCACCCTGTCTTTTCCCAGTTACAGCTCACTAATGAATTAACTTCCAAGGGGAGAGTAGAAAGATACAAAATATTGAGCTAGCAGCCGGCAGGGCCGGGGCTCAACCAAAAGAAAAGAGAAAAAATCAGTTAAGTGCATGTAGGCATTCTCCATCCCGGCAGTCAACCAGACATATACCTCCTATCTCGTAGTAACTGCAATAACTTTGCATTTTGCTACCTCTTCCCCTCCTCTCCTTGTATTACCTTTTCCCCTCCCAGTCCCCTTACCAGTACATTTATACATTTTACTTTATGGGGTACATATATAAATAGGTTTGCATTTACATATATTTGTATTCACTCATATACATGCCCCGACCTCTCCCCTCCTCCCCCTCTCCCCTCCTGACCAAGGGGGGAGTACCAATGGGGTGATATGGAAAAAAGAAAAAAAAAAAAAGACAGGAAGGGGGGAGGGGAGGGTGCTTTACTTTATCACTGCAGGTCCTTAACTTCTATATGGTTATAACAAGTGGTAGCTCATCAGAGATTATGTGTATATATGCCCGCATACACGCATGTACATACCCACCTACATATACCAAAAAGAAAAAGAGGGGAGAGAGAGAAAAAAAAAAAAAAGACTATTCTAAAGGAATTGTGATGTGCCCCTATAGGAGCCACAACCCCTTAGCCCTCCTTTGCGGAACCCCCGGTTCCAGCGTGTCCATTTTTGTGTTGTTCTTGTGTAATACATAATTAGTGCAAGTGTGAGGGGGGAGAAAAAAAAAAGTGGGTCCCCACAATTAACCCCACAGTTAGACCCCCCATCTTAAACTTTTTTATGGCCTGTTGTGGCCTATTGTGCCCTTGTTGTGACCTTTTAGTGTTTATAATGTGTGTTATTGTGCATTGTGTTGTGCGTTGAGTGCTGTGTGCACTTGTGACTTAATATTAAAGTGTATTTAAGTGTATTGTTGGTGCTTAGTACCATTATAATTATCTTATTACTAACCCTAATACTATAACCAGTGACAAAAAAAAAAAAGAGAAAAAAAAACAAAAACCTCTATGTTCCTCCCTCTCCATTCACCAGCCCAGTCCCACTTTTACTTCCTCTTGGTAGGCCCTCTTTATTCTACCCCCTATTCATTCAATTTTACCAGCAGCCGTCCTCTACTTATTTACCCCTCGAGTTATTTAATTACTTCCAGAGTTTAATGTTTTTTTTAAATTTTATTTTTAGTCCATTCTCTTGTCCATCTCAGTGATTCTACTTCAAGGTATTAGGGGGAGGACCCCCCTTTCTTTCAACTCATCATCCAGTCCCACTTCAAAACCTACTCTCGAATAGATCTTTTTCTAATCCCACATGCCCAACTACACTCAGTACGATCGGCTAAAATAGGATCCATTACGTGGGAGATCATGCCCCGATATTTTTGGAATATGAGATACAAGATTTTAGACAGACTAGACCCAACCAGTGGAGACTAAATGAAAGCTTACTGCAAGACAAAAATACTTTAGAAGAGGTAACCAAAGAGCTAGAATTTTACTTCAGCACCAATGATACCCCAGAGTGCAATCCCGGAATTATCTGGGAAGCACACAAGGCGGTTATCAGAGGGGTGCTAATTAAACATGGGTCTAGAATAAAAAGAGAACGAATGGAAAAACTAAAAAGGCTATTGGGGAGTTAGCCAAGTTAGAGAGTAGGCATAAGCAAATAGGATCTATAACAGGAGAGGAAGAGGTGGTTAGGAAAAGAAGGGAAATTACAGATCTTCTGTACTACAAAGCACAAGCAGCAATACAGAGGTGTAAAAAGTTTGCATATGAGTCAGGAGACAAGTGCGGGAAGGGACTGGCTAGATTATTATGTGAGCAGAAGACGAGTAACTATATTCCGTGCATTAAATCATCAAAGAAACAGAAGGTTTTTAAACCAAAGGATATAGCGAAAGAGTTTCAAGAATATTATTGCTCTCTCTATAACATAAAAAGCAAACCCTCAAACAAAGGAAAGATTGATCAGTATCTTATGGAATCAGCAATACCAAAACTATTGGAAGCAGATAAAGAGAAGTTAGATGCCCCCATAGCAGAAGAGGAAATTAAAGCGGCAGTTAACTCAATGAAACGGGGGAAAGCGCCAGGGCCCGACGGGTACACGGGTCAATATTATAAAACCTTACTCTCCCCGCTATTGAAATATATGACTAAATTTTACAACGCTTTAGGGACATCGGCTAGTTTTACAAAGGAAACTCTATTGGCCTATATTTCGGTGATACCGAAAGAGGCGATTAAATTTGCATGTGCTGCGCTATATAAGTTTTCATTCATTCATTCATTCATTCATTCATCTGAGCCTATGCGGAAGTTATAGGCCGATTTCCCTGCTAAATTCGGATGTAAAGATCTTTGCTAAGGTTCTGGCAAACAGGATACAACAACATATCCCAGACCTGATACATATTTATTAAAGTTGATGTTGATACATATGTATCAGGTGGGGTTCGTGCCCACGCGGGAAGCACGCGATAACACGATAAAAGTCATCAATCTGGTACAGATCGTAAATACAACACAGACACAATGTGTACTATTAAATACAGACGCAGAGAAGGCCTTCGACAGGGTGAATTGGAGCTATATGATGGCAGTCTCAGGCCCCATACACACGATAGAATCCATCCGATGAAAAATCCCAGCGAATGGGTTTCAGCGGATAGATCCTATGGTGTGTACACTCCAGCGGATCTGTTTCCGTGGATATTTATCCCCTGCTATCAAATCTATCCGCTGGAATCCATCCCAACGGATGGATCCGCTGGTCTGTACAGACTCAGGGATCCCCCGCATGCGTCGTAATGATTCGACGCATGCGTGGAATTCCTTATATGACAGCGTCGCGCACGTCGCCGCGTCATAATCGCGGCGACGGCGCGACACGTCATTGCCAGAGGATTTCGGCGCGGATTTCGATTCGATGGTGAGTACACTCCATCGCATGGAAATCCGCGCAAATCCTCGAGAGGATTTATCCGCGGAAACGGTCCGCTGGACCGTATTCGCGGATAAATCCTCTCGTGTGTATGGGGCCTTACAACATGGAGGCTTTGGAGACAAAATAATAAAATGGATACTGTCTATGTACTCAGGCTTAACGGCCCAAGTACGGGCTAACGGAATACTATCAGAGCCTTTTCAGATCCTGAACGATACAAGACAGGGGTGCCCCCTGTCTCCGCTCCTCTTCGCCCTGTCGCTAGAGCCCTTCCTGTGTACCGTGCGTTTAAATAAAAATATATCAGGAGTACACATAAGAAAGAATCACTGCAAAATAAGTGCCTACGCAGATGACATGTTGTTTACACTCACCAAACCATTGATCTCTATCCCGAATTTAATGAGGGAATTCGAGAAATATGTCTCTCTCTCGAATTTAAGCATCAACTTTAATAAATCAGAAGCAATGGGAATTGGTGTCCCACAAACACTAATAACCCATTTAAAACAAAAATGTAAGTTCAAATGGACAGAAAGAGCATTAACATATCTCGGTATACAATTAACAGGGAGAGTAGACAAGATTTTCGATTTAAACTTTCCCCCGTTACCTCAGAATGTGAAGATACTATTGGATAAGTAGAACCAGGGGTATCACACCTGGTTAGGCCGATGTAATGTTATTAAGATGAGTATACTCCCAAAAATTCTCTACTTATTGCAAACATTACCAATTCATATCCCAGTGCAGTTTTTTAAACAATGCCAGAGAGTCATCTTTGAGTTTGTATGGGCACACAAAAACCCCAGAATACAAAGAAAACAACTAATGTATACAAAACAACAGGGAGGACTGGGGGTGCCAGATATACGGAAGTACTACTACGCCGTCCACCTGAACAGGTTAATTGATTGGAACAGGCATTCAGATACTAAACTCTGGGTACAAATTGAACAGTCCCAATCTAAAACGCCATTAGAAAGGGTACCATGGTGGTATGCTTCACTACCTAAAGAAATCAACAAAAACCCGATACTGGAAAACACAGTGAAGACATGTGTAACAGCTTTTTCCATGATGGGGATGGACCCCAGGACTTCCCCACTATACCCAATACTGCGAGGACGGAGCCTTTCGGCATCTAAGGGAGGCGGGATGTAGACAGGTACAGAACTATATACGAAGGGGAAGATGCAGTGGCATCTTAAGAGAATTATAGGCCCCCGGGCAATACAGTGCACTGGGGCCCTGTCTACACAATCGTGCACGAGAATTTACTGACAAAAATCATGAAATTTACTGGCAGAACCACATTTATTTTACTGGCACTGCAAAAAAAAGTACCTAAAATTACAGTTTTACAAATGTCTTCATTGACATGAAGGTTAGGTTACTATAACCCAGCCTTCTCAGAGTTTCCTCTTACATCAGAGTCTGCAGGATTCCCCCTTACAGTGAAAGGGAACTCTTATGTAAAGGGGAACCCTGCAGATCATGATGTAAGGGGAAACTCTGATGTGGAGGGGGACTCTGGTGACCAGAGACTACCTTATATCAGAGTTCACTGCTTTCTCTTTACATCAGAGTTCCCACTTACATCAGGGTCCTTGCACTGTAAGGGGGAATCCTGCAGACTCTGATGTAAAGGGGATCACCAGGAACTCTGATGTGTGGGGCACTCTGGTGACCAGAGACCACCTTCCGTAAATACACTAAGGTAAGGGGGGTCACTAATATTTTTGTATTCACTCCCCCCTTACATCAGCAACCACCTGCCCCTTAGGCTGGCCTGGCGGCGCTATCACTGATCTCCTCTCAGGTGCAACATGCACGGCTCAGTCAGATGGCTCCAGCTTGGCTGCTCTGGTTTTATCCTACTGTCTCCTCATGTCTGACTTCTCCCGTGACCCCCATCCCGGAGGCGCTCCCACTCTTGACTCCTCTTCAGACTCTTCCTCAGAGACTGTAGACACGATACAGTTCTACAGTTCTGACCCGCTGCTCTCCACCATTTTTTTTACTGGGGTTGCTGGGCAGCCGATGGGGGCCCCCCAGGCAAGGGGGGCCCCCGGGCAACTTCCCAGCGTGCCCAATGGAAAAGACAGCCCTGGGAAGATGGCTAACAATAACTGAACTGAAGGAACAAGAGGGGGGATTCTGTCTTAAGTTTTGGAATGCACTCCAGCTAGTTCACTTCCTGAACACACTACCAAATCCGGGGGTTTTTGAAAGACCAATCATGAGATTCGAGAAAATGTGTAATGAGAGGGGAATATTACAACACACTCTCTCAAAAAGCTATGATATATTGGCACAGTCAGGGAACCACCCTTTGAAGTGTGTTCAGGACTGGGAACAGGAATTAAAAAAGGTATTTAGTATGGAACAGCGACAATGCATGTACAAAGGACACAGGAGACAAATTACAAGATCTTCGCGAGGTGGTATAGGACACCGGAGAGATTAAACAAAATTTTCCCAGAGGTGTCAGATGAATGCTGGAGGTGCCAGGGTAGTAAAGGGACGATGCTACACATATTCTGGGACTGTCCTCTGTTAAAGAGTTTTTGGACGGAGATTAAAAGGATACTTCAGATATGCTCAGAGTATGAGATACCGGAAGATCCAGAATTTTACCTTTTACACGTGAACCGAATCCAAGAGAAAGTATACAGGGAGACAAGCCTAGGTCATCTACTAGACGCTGCGAAAGCGTGCATAACAAAGAATTGGAAGCCACCAACTCCACCCACAATATAGATGTGGATAAACAAAGTAAAAGAAATCAGTAAATTAGAAGAACTAGTACAAACAGCACAACAGCGAAAGGAAAGATACTTAAGAATATGGTCCTCCTGGAAATCCTTCCTAGATTTAAGGGTTGGAGGGGGGGAGGGTGGGAGTGCGGGATAACGGAGAGAGCTTAGATGGAATTTTTTATTTTTTGAACTCCCTTTTTTTTTTTTTTTTTTTTTATTATTTACTTATTTGTTATGGGTTTTTTTATTTATTTTTTCTTCTCTTGTTCTTTCTTTTTTTTTTTTTCTTTCTTCTTTTTCCATTTCCTTTTCTCAGCTGGGTAGTAGTGCCTAGGACCGCACTTACAGGTTAGAGGGGACGCATAACAGGATGCAGATGCATGCATAGTGGATTTATTTGAATTGTATATATACTGAGTTGCGTACCATAATAGTATCATAACAGTAATAAGCACTATTACGATTGTACAATGTATTATTAATTTATATCTAAATAAAAAATGGAGGTTTAAATCTAAAAAAAACAAAAAAAAACAAAAGAACACTGTAACATATAAAACAGCAAAATTAAAGGAGTTGTAAAGGAAAAAAAAATTGCCTAAAATTAATGTCTGCAAGGTAGACAGACAGAATAGTGTAATGATTCTGTTAAAAAAACTAGTAAATACCTATTAAATTCCTTCATCTATATTACCTCTGGCGTTCTAGTTTCTGTTCTCTCATTCACTTCCTGGTTTGCATCGCTCGTTCATGTAAGAACTACATTTCCCAGTATGAATTGCGGCATGCCCAGTAATTCACACCTCCTTGAAGTCTCTAACACGTAGAGAGCGTCCTGCCACACAGATGTAGTTCCCAGGAGGGGCGAGCACGTTACTGACCACCACAGTAAAGCCTCCCTTCACGGTGGTCAGTAAAATCAGACAAGCAGGAAGTGAACAGAACAGAGAAGAAATAGAGCAACTTCTGAGCAAAAACGAACAATGAGGAAGTGAAAAGTGGAATGTCTGCAGGTAAAGGATGCTTATTATGAAAAAAAATGTTTTAATTTACAACCCCTTTAACCTACTTGGTGCAAAGAGCATAGTGGGTGAGGATCACCCAAGGACAGCATTCTGCTGCTAGATACAACTGGGGGATAATTTCAATTATTTAGACTCTGTCACAATTTATTTAGGGACTAAGGGTTGATATAGACCATCCAGCCTCCTTTATGTGTAATATTTGGCATTTTTTTTGCGGTTACCTTTTTCCACTCTTGTTCAAGTTGACATGGAGTGCTGGTGGAGGTACTATCATTGTCTGGATCAGGAAGGATACCCCATTCTTTCAGGAGAGCAATCCCCTTTTACAGGGATGTCACTGCGTAGGTATGATTATCTTTGGTGATGGAAATTTTCGTCAGGTATCCCCCATGTGTATGCAATTTTGTGATTGCGCAAAACTTTGGTCACAGTGTTTAAGCGCTTCCTCTTTTGTAATGTATATTGCGACAAAAATTGCAAGCTTTGGTATTGTGATGGAATTTGTTCCGGTTTCCTCATAATTGACATAAGATGCTCTTTAACATGAAAGAAATGCAAATGAAGAAGTACATCTCTGGGTGTTTGGTCTGATAGATGAGACAGCTTAGGCATAAGGTGAATTCTGTCGATAGTGGCGTCTAAGTCTGTTATGCCGCATACACACCATCACTTTATGTGATGAAAAAAAAAACGACATTTTCTGTGAAGTAAAAAACGACGTTTTTGAAACTTCAATTTTCAAAGACGAAGTTGCCTACACACCATCGTTTTTCTCACAATGTTCTAGCAAAGCGAGGTTACGTTCCACCACGTTTTTCCATTGAATCTCGCTTCATAAGTAGCTTCTGGGCATGCGTTTTTGCTACACACGGTCAATTTCTGTGAAGTAAAAGTTGACGTTTTGAAAAACGACACATAAAATTGAAGCATGCTTCAATTTTTTTTGGTCGTTTTTTAGAAGACATAAAACAACGTTTTCTCCCACACACGGTCAATTAAAGTGACGTTTTTAAAAACGTCATTTTTTTTCATCACATAAAGCGACCGTGTGTACGCGGCATAAGACTTTGTGGGAGAGATTTAAATATAATAGCTGCATAGAGGCTCTGGTCAGATTGTTGCACTGATTGTTCCTTCTGGACTTGTCCTTCATATCTGCTAGCTTTGCTTTAATCCATTCATTTTTACCTTCCCTCTCATCATGGGCATCGACCAGATCATATATGGGGGAAGCGTATTCTTATATTTTTGCCTCAATGTGATCCACTCTATTTCCAACTTCTTGTATGTCTTTATTAAATCAGTGCATACACACAGCCATATTGGATTGAATTGTGCTCCGCAAGGACAAAAGCATGTCTTTTAGAAACATGTCCAGCACAGGTTGATTTTGTGTGGGGCAGGGGCGTACCAAGCGGGGGACGGGGGGGCGTTCCGCCCCGGGTGCCACAATTTGGGGGGTATCAGTGGCCGGGTGACATTGCTATGGGGGTGCACTCTGCACCCAGGTCGGGTGACACTGTCTGACAGAATCCCGAGGGCATCCCTGGCTCTGGCTGCTCTGTTCGAATGGACTGAACGTTTGCGCAAACTTTAGAACCCCATTGAAGTCTATAGAACTCGAACGTTTGAAATCAAATGTGCTCATTTTAAAGGCTAATATGCAAGTTATTGTCCTAAAACAGGTTTGAGGACCCGGGTCTTGTCCCAGGGAACATGTAGCAAAAAAAAGTTTTAAAAACTACCGTTTTTTCGGGGGCAGTGATTTTAATGACGCTTAAAGTGAAAAAAAAATCCTTTACATATCGTACCTGCTGGGTGTCTATAGTATGCCTGTGAAGTGGCACGTGTTCAGAACTGTTCCTGCACAAAATGACATTACTATAAGAAAAAAAGTTATTTAAAACTGCTTGCGGCTTTAATGTAATGTCTGGTCCCTGCAATATGGATGAAAATCATTGAGAAAAATAGCATGGGTTTCCCCCCCCCCCCACCAGGTCATTACCAGCCTCTTTGGCCCTATATACTTTGAACAGCAGTATACATTCAGTGCAAACAAGACAGAGACTGTAGGTTTGTTGTTAAAGCGGAGTTCCGGACACAATTTCACTTTTTAAATATAAATACCCTGTAATACACAAGCTTAATGTATTCTAGTAAAGTTAGTCTGTAAACTAAGGTCCGTTTTGTTAGGTTGTTACAGCATTTAGACACTTTATAAAATAGAAATTGACTGGGGCCATCTTAAGTGTGGGCATCATGAAGCCAGACTGTATGACTTCCTGGATTTCAGCCTTGCAGATCCAGCACATGCTCAGTGCTGCACAAGCAGTGTCAGATCAGGTTTCAGCACCTGTGCTGTCCAAGTCACATGATTCTTTGAGACTGGGGAGTGCACAGACTCCTGGAAAGTTACACCCACTTCATTCCCAGGAGTCTGTGCGGTGTAGGTTAGGAAGCATTAAGCACCTAGGTGCAGGAAGTGGGAAGATTAACTATTCTGCCTAGCAACAACACTTTGAAGGCATCTAAAAAAAAAAAAAATTTGTAAAGGACTAATGACATTTTTTTAAAATTACTGATGTAATGTTATATTTATGGGTGGAACTCCACTTTAAGTAGAATATGTTTGTAACTTTGAACTGGTACTGGTGTAGCTCCAACCAAAAAATCTATTTTTTGGAAAACATAGAGAAGGGTTATCACCCCTGTAAAATTTGTTTTGCTGTCAGTGTGCATCTGTTCAGATTTCACCTCACTTTCTGTCCCAATGACAAAAGTCTTTTTGAAAATTTGTTTTTTTTAGTGAAACAAGGATTGGTGATAAAGCATCAGTGGACAGGAGACACCTCTTACAGAAGAGAATTTCACTTCCTAGGGGTAGATTTCCTCTCACTTCCTGTTGTCTCCTTCCGTTTGCAAGCAGGAGTCATTTGTAAGTTGGATGTTTGAAAGTAGGGGCCTGCTGTATATACTCTGCAGAAATTTGGGCCCTAGGTGTTGGTGTTGCCACAACACTGTAAGCCCTCACAGTTAGTCTTGGTGGGCGCTGGAATGCCCTGCTGTAAACTATTATATCAAGAATTGTAATTACATGCCATTGTTGAACAGTGGTAGAAAAATTAACCCTTTGGTGCTGGCGCTGGTGCCACAACACTGTAAGCCTTCACAGTTACTCTTGGTGGGCGCAGGAATGGACCCTGCTGTGAAATATTAGATCAAGAATTGTAATTACATGCCCCTGTTGAACAGGGGCTGAAAAATTGGGCCTTAGGCACTGGTTCCATAACACAGCAACCCCTCACAGATACTCTAGTTGGAGCACAGGAATGAGCCCTTCTGCAAAGTATTGCATCAAAAATTTTAATTACACGCCCCTGTTAAACAGGGGCAGAAAAATTGGGCCTTAGTCACTGGTGGTGGTGCCCAGAACCAAAAATGTTCTTACAATAAGGTGACCAGATTTTTAAAATGAAAACCGGGGACATATTTTTTATTTGTTTTTACTAGTAATGGTGCACATCGCCACCGCAGCCCGCCTCACAGCCTGTCAAGTCTCACTCTCTGGGCCGCAGGTACTACTGGGTGGGGAGCGGAGGAAGATCACTCCGCCAGGGAAGGCAAGGAGATAGGCAGGCGGCTGGCTGGGACTTGAGCCAAGGAAGAAGATCATGTGAGCGGAGCTGAATGGGCATGCACCCGAAACGGAAGAAATATTGCCTCCACTCCAACCAGCACATGATCATCAGAAAGGGGGACAGATAATGGAAAAAATATACCCCCCCCCCCTAAGCTAGTAGGAGCGGCAGAGCGGGGGGTGCAATTCAGATATTTTTTTTATTTCGCACTGACTGTCTTTGAATTTGCCCCAGACCCTGTTCCATACCAATCCGGGGACATAACCAGGGACAGACTTGGTCCAGGGACAGTGTCCTCAATCCGGGGACTGTCCCCAGAAACCAGGGATGTCTGGTCACCCTATCTTACAAGCTATTAGTATGATCATTGAGGAGGAAAAGGATATTCACTCAGCATGACAGGATAGTCACTCAGCATGACAGGATAGTCTCTCAGCATGACAGGATAGTCTCTCAGCATAGGCAGTCTTGAAAGGATCTGACATTTCCAAAAAAAATATTTAGTTACATCAGCATCAGGTGCTTGGTAGCTGGTGGTGATCCAAGCCTGATTCATTTTTATGAAGGTCAGTCGATCGACCGAGTCGGTGGAGAGGCGCACTCTGTGATCGGTTACAAAGCCTCCAGCAGCACTGAATGTGCGTTCCGAAAGAACGCTGGATGCAGGACAGGCCACTAGCTCAATTGCATACTGTGCATGCTCTGGCCAGTGATCCATCCTCAAGACCCAGTAAGCCAGAGGATTTTCGGTGGGAAAGGTGTCCAAGTCTGATCTTGCCCCTAGGTATTCCCGCACCATGTAAAACAGACGCTGGTGATGGTTGCTGGAACTAATCATACCTTGGGGCTGCGGACTAAAAAATTGTCTGAACGCATCGGTCAGATGGCCACCTTTTCCACTGCTCCTTCTGTGACTGACCGAAGCCTCTGCAACACGTTGTCCAGGACCAGGATTTTGTAACCTCCCAGTCTCTGGGAATGCGTTGCACAGACCTTTCTGCAAGGCCACCTGAAGATGTTTCATCTTCTGCTCCCTCTGCGCCGGCAAGATAAGGTCCACAACCTTACCCTTGTAACATGAATCAATGAGGGTTGCCAGCCAGTAATCATCCCTCTCCTTGATAGCACGAATACGAGGATCCTTCCGCAGGCTTTGCAGGATCAGGGAGGCCATACAGCATAGGTTTGCTGAGGCATTCGGTGCAGAGTCGTCTGGGTCACTGAGAACGACATGATCCGCAGCCACCTCGTCCCAGCCACGTACAAGTCCATGGGTTTCTTGGGACTGTAATTGATCCCTTAAAGACTGCTGCTGATGCTGAGTGCTAGGCTCCACCTCCATGCTGACACAATCCTCCTCCTCCTCATCCTCTTCCAGTGTGATAGGCGGGCAAGCAGGAACACTGTCTGGATAAAGGGGGCCTTGAGAGGTAAGGAAGTCCTCCTCTTCCTCCCTCTGTTCTGCCTCAAGGGCCCTGTCCATTTTTCCATGCAGCGTGTGCTCCAACAGGTGGATAAGAGGGACAGTGTCATTGATGCATGCACTGTCACTGCTCACCATTCTCGTGGCCTCCTCGAATGGTGACAGGACAGTGCATGCATCCTTGATCATGGCCCACTGGCATGGGGAAAAAAAACAAGCTCCCCTGACCCTGTCCTGGTGCCATATTGGCAAAGATACTCATTGATGGCCCTCTGCTGCGTGTGCAGCCACTGCAGCATGACCAGCGGTTCTTGGGCAGGTTGTATTCCCTTTGGAGGTCTGTCAGCGGAGCACTGGCATTATATGACCTTCGGAAATGCACACAGACTTTACTGGCCTGCTTCAGGACATCCTGTAAGCCCGCGTACCTGCCCAAGAACCGCTGCACCACCAAAATAAGGACATGAGCAAAACAGGGCACATGGGTCAGTTATCCCTGTCGCAGGGCGGAGAGGAGGTTGGTGCCATTGTCGCAAACCACCATTTCTGGCTTAAGCTGGTGTGGCGTCAACCACCTCTGAGCCTGCCCCTGCAGAGCTGACAGAACCTCTGTCCCAGTGTGGCTCCCGTCTCCTAAGCACACCAGCTCAAGCACCGCATGGCATCTCTTTGCCTGCGTACCTGCATAGCCCCTCGAACACCTACGGAGCAACGCTGGTTCTGAGGATATAATATAATATAATATGCACCTTACCACTGACCACCCTGTCCAGCGAGGCATGGACATTGCCTTCCACATGCCGGTAGAGAGCCGGAATCGCCTCCCGTGAGAAAAAGTGGCGTTTGGGAACTTGCCACTGAGGTACCGCACATTCCACAAACTCACGGAAGGGGGCAGAATCTACCAACTGAAAAGGCAGCAGTTGAAGTGCCAGCAATTTAGCTAAGCTAGCATTCAACCGCTGGGCATGTGGATGGCTAGAAGAGTACTTATTTCAGCGCTGCAGCAGCTGGGGCAGGGAAATTTAGCGCCCTTCACATGCGTAGCTCTGCATTGTGATGCAGTCGGTGTGCTGCCCTTAAGCTGGCCCCTGGAGGGCATCCTGCCTCATTGGAGATGTGCCTGTGCCTCCTCCTCTCTCCTATGAGGCACCCACGTAGAGTCAGTGACCTCATCATCCCCTCCCTCCTCATCACTGTCAGTATGCTGCAGCTGGGGGAACATGACTGCCAGATTGCTGTCCTCCTTGGGCACCCTCTCTCTCTGGGCTCACGTTACTGCCTTCCTCTATCTGTGTACCATCATTGGAGCCTTCAAAACGCTGCGCATCCTCATTCAGCATGTACCCAACACTGTGTTCAAACAGTTCGGGGGACTCCTCAGGAGGACATGGTGGGGCTAGGGAAGGAGTTAGTGATGCCATTGAGTAGAGGGAAGAGGACGCCTTGGCAGCTACTTTGCCAGACAAAGTAACCTGAGCCTGGGTGAGAGAGGATGAGGAGGATGAGTACGGCTTGGTCATCCACTCTACCAAGTCTTCGGCATGTTGCGGCTCAACGCGGCCAGCTGCCGAAAGCAAGGACAAGCGCGTCCAACGGCTACGTGCTGAGGAGGATGCACTGTGTCTGCGACCAGCGCTGTTGCCTCTAGACGCAGAGCCTGCTTGCCTTTGTGACTCTCTGCCTCTCGTTGTTGTCCTTCCAAACATATTAATGGCCTGCAGAGGACAAAGGCATTACACGCACCTCGTAGCTTTAGGTGCAAACTACAGAGCACACGTGCAGTACACACCAAGTAGCTTTATGTGCAAACTACAGAGCACACATGCAGTACACACCAATTAGGTTTAGGTGCAAATTACAGAGCACAGGTGCAGTACACACCAAGTAGGTTTAGGTGCAAACTACAGGGCACAAGTGCAGTACACACCAAGTAGGTTTAGATGCAAACTACAGAGCATACTTGCAGTATACACCAAGTAGGTTTAGGTGCAAACTACAGAGCACAAGTGCAGTACACACCAAGTAGGTTTAGGTGCAAACTACAAAGCACACGTGCAGTACACACCAAGTAGCATTATGTGCAAACTACAGAGCACACGTGCAGTACACACCAAGTAGGTTTAGGTGCAAACTACAGAGCACAAGTGCAGTACACACCAACTAGGTTTAGGTGCAAACTACAGAGCACAAGTGCAGTACACACCAAGTAGCTTTAAGTGCAAACTACAGAGAACAAGTGCAGTACACACCAAGTAGCATTATGTGCAAACTACAGAGCACACATGCAGTACACACCAAGTAGGTTTATGTGCAAACTACAGAGCACACGTGCAGTACACACCAAGTAGGTTTAGGTGCAAACTACAGAGCACAAGTGCAGTACACACCAACTAGGTTTAGGTGCAAACTACAGAGCACAAGTGGGGTACACTGGTTTGCGGTGCGTATTCATTCTTGCTACATCACGGCCTAATGGGAACTACAGTTCCCATTAGGCTTAGCCTCCATGCCTGTGAGGGATAAGAGAGCATCTTCACGCAGGGCTGTAGTCATAGGGAGGGGGTGAGCACATTCTGCTTTCCACCATGCAAAACGGCTCAGATGCTGGTGGAAAGCAAGAAGAGGAGTGACAGGAAATGGCATTTTCAAACCTGGATTACTGTATTTTGGAGGTCAAAAGGAAAAACGAGGTAAGTGATATTTAAATGCTCTAGCTTACAGCAATCGATTGATCTAATAAAAAACGGACCTTTAGTGTTCCTTTAAGTATGGCCGTCGTTCCCGCGCCGAGTTTTGAATTTTTACGTAGTTTGCGCAAGTCGATTCAGAAAAGCGCTGGACGCTAAAGATCCGCTGATCTATCTGAATCTGCCCCTGTAACTTTAACTGACTAGCCTGCCTGCTCTATCTACCTAGAAAAAAAGACACTCTCTCTCTCTCTCTAGGACTGACCTCTGACCAGCACCGCAACACACTACACAAGGCAGCCCTGCAGGCGGCCTTTTATAGTGTGGGGCGTGTACTAAAGCCCTGAGCCATAATTGGCCAAAGCCACCCTGGCTTTGGCCAATTACGGCTCTCTGTACTGACGGCACTGTGACTGGACAAGCATGCGGGTCATAGTGCATGCCTGGCCAATCATCAGCCAGCAATGCCGCAGTGAATTATGGGCCGTGACGCGTCACTCGAATTTGGCGCGGATGACCCGTTTTGTTTTGTATTTCGACGAACGATCGAACATACGATGTTCGAGTCGAACACACGTTCGATTTGAACACGAAGCTCATCCCTACACATTTCTATGGAGACTTCAAAGACCTGCTCGATAATTCCCACTATTTCCCTCCAGTACCGAAATAGTTTCAGGCATCTCCAAAACATGTTAATCATGTCTCATGTCTCAAATAGCTTGTACGGGGTATAATAAGCTCTGTATAGCAGAAAAAAATGAGACATCCTCTGCGAGGGAGACGAGACCAATGGGGCAAGCTTCAAAATTCTTTCACACCGTGTCTCAGTTATATCCCCAACGTCTCCTTCCCACTTTTGTGATGGTCCCTCTATTCTCCTCAGGCTCCCCTTATACTGTATATACTTTTCGATATTAGGCCCTTTGATGCTCTTGCACTGATAATATTCTGGAGCAGAGGAATCTTACTCCATTCCATTGTCAATCCTTTATACTATTCCGCCAATGCATGCCTGACTTGTAGGTATCTAAAAAAGGATTTGTTCGGTAGTGCATATTGTTCTTTTAATTCCTGAAAGGATTTTAATATGCCATGTTGGTAGAGTTCGGTAATATACTTTTTTCATTGTCTCTCCAATTCAATTGTCCCCAACTTCTGTATTTCCCCTAAGTTGTTATTTTCCCATAGAGGAGTATAGTATTATACCTTTGTACCCCAATGCTACCTTCCATACACTCAGTGGCGTCACTAGGGTTGGTGTCACCTGGTGCGGTAAAATATGGTGTCACCCCCCCCCAATAACATTTTTCAAATATTTTTTACCCTACTGTTTGCTCTCTGTTCTCCTTTCTTCCCCTTTTTCTCTCTCTCCCTATCCATCTTTCTTGTTCGTTCTATCCCATCTTCTTTCTCTCCATTTTTCTTTGTCCCCTCCCCCCACCTCTCTTTCTCCAGGACCGGAATTCACATCTCAGGAGCCTATAGGCCAGGGGCGTACCTAGAGCATTTGGCACCCGGGGCAGATCCAATATCTGGCACCCCCACGTTAAAATGTAAAAACACCCCACTGTGCCCCCTGCATACCTCTGCATCCTTCAATATCTTTTTGTTACTACTGTGTACCCCCACTCCACAACTGCACCTCTGGACCACTTTACATTGCACAGCACCCTGCATCACTGGACCCCTTTACATTACACAGCCCCCTGAATCACTGGACCCCTTTAAAATTACACAGTACCCTGCATCACTGGACCCCTTTAAAATTACACAGCACCCTGTATCACTGGACCCCTTTACATCTCACAGCCCCCTTCACCTCTGGACCCTTTTACATTACACAGCACCCTGCACCTTTGGACCTCTTTACATTACACAGCCCCCTGCATCACTGGACCCCTTTAAAATTACACAGTACCCTGCATCACTGCATCCCTTTACATTACACAGCACCCTGCATCACTGGACCCCTTTACATCTCATAGTCCCCTGCACCTCTGGCCCCTTTTACATTACACAGCCCCCTGCACCACTGGACCCCTTTACATCACATAGCCCCCTGCACCTCTGGACCCCTGTACATTACACAGTACCCTGCATCACTGGACCCCTTTACATTACACAGCACCCTGCACCTCTGGACCCCTTTACATTACACAGCACCCTGCATCACTGGACCCCTTTACATTACACAGCACCCTGCACCTCTGGACCTCTTTACATTACACAGCCCCCTGCATCACTGGACCCCTTTAAATCTACACAGTACCCTGCATCACTGGACCCCTTTAAAATTACACAGCACCCTGCATCACTGGACCCCTTTACATCTCACAGCCCCCTTCACCTCTGGACCCTTTTACATTACACAGCCCCTGCACCACTGGACCCCTTTACATCACATAGCCCCCTGCACCTCTGGACCCCTTTACATTACACAGCACCCTGCACCTCTGGACCCCTTTACATTACACAGCACCCTGCATCACTGGACCCCTTTACATCTCATAGCACCCTGCATCTCTGGACCCTTTTACATTGCACAGCACCCTGCATCACTGCACCCCTTTTACATTACACAGCCACCTGCACCTCTGCACCCCTTTACATTACATAGCCCCCTGCACCTCTGGACCCTTTTACACTACACAGCCCTCTGCACCCCTTTACATTACACAGCACCCTGCATCACTGCACCCCTTTTACATTACACAGCCACCTGCACCTCTGGACCCCTGCATGTTACACAGACCCCCCTTCAGTGCAGACACCCTCTCAGTGCAGACACCCCCCCTTAGTGCAAACCCCCCCCCCTCAGTGCAAATACCCCCTTAGTGCAACCCCCCCTCAGTGCAAACCCCCCCTCAGTGCAACCCCCCAGTGCAAACACCCCCCCCCCTTAGTACAACCCCCCCTCAGTGCAAACCCCCCTTAGTGAAAACCCCCTCAGTGCAAACACCCCCTTAGTACATCCCCCCACCCCTTCAGTGAAATCCCCCCAGGTGCAAACACCCCCCCTCCCCATTCAGTACCTCAGATCATCGCAGGCAGCGCCACGGCACATGGACAGAAGGTCCCCTCGGCCCCTCCCCCTCTGTACACACAAACGGAGAGGAGGGGGCTGTGCCTGTGTGCCGACTGCCGACCACCGCTAACAGCCCGTGGCTGTGAGAGGAGGGGATGGATGGTGCTGCGGTGTCACCCCGCAACCCCCCCTCCTCTTGTACCGCGGCGCTCGGCGCTCCGATTCCGCGGCGCTCATCGCTGCAGTCGCGGAGGGAGCCGCCCCCCCCCCCAACCTATGTGATTTAAGATCCGCCGCCGCAAGTTTTTGAGGCAAGTGGGTAATTCACAAACCACTTACCTCAAAACTTGTGGCGGCGTACCGTAAATCCCCCGGCGGAATTCAAATTCCGCGGCTAGGGGGAGTGTACTATTCAAATCGGGCGCGTTCCCGCGCCAATCGAATAGCGCATGCGCCGTCTGGAAATTTTCCCAGCGTGCATTGCTCCAAATGACGTCGCAAGGAAGTCATTGGTTTCGACGTTTACGTAAATTACGTCCATCCGTATGCGCAAACGACTTACGCAAACGACGTAAAAAATTTAAATTTCGACGCGGGAACGACGGCCATACTTAACATTGGCTGCGCCTCATAGAAGCAGGGGTAACTATACGCCGGAAAAAGCCGAACGCAAACAACGTAAAAAAAAAGCGCCGGGCGGTCGTTCGTTTCAGAATGGGCGTATCTCCTCATTTGCATAATCGTGGCGTAAATAAAGCGAAATGCCACCTAGCGGCCGGTCTGGAATTGCAGCCTAAGATCCGACAGTGTAACACAGTTACACCTGTCGGATCTTAGGCATATCTATGCGTAACTGATTCTATGAATCAGTCGCATAGATACGACCGGCACAACTCAGAGATACGACGGTGTATCAGGAGATACACCGTCGTATCTCTATGTGAATCTGGCCCAACATCTATCTTTTGGAACCACTTTTTGTATATCCACACTGGAGAGTTATGCAAGACATACAAAAGCTGCGGCATTCACACCATTTTTATTTGATTACAGCGGCCTGCTACAGATAGTGGAAGTCATTTCCATATTTGAATTTTCCCTTGAATTTAGTTATTAATGGGGCAATGTTATCTATGATGTATTGTTTGGGATCTCTGGAGATATTTATGCCTAAGTATTTTATTTGGCTTGCTATCAGAATCTGTGCAGCCTCTTGCGGCAGGGGATTTTCTAGAGGGTCCACAGGTAGTAGTGTGGATTTTCCCCAGTTTATGGTAAGTCCAGAAAATTGACCAAAGTTTTTTATTTCTTCCATGGATTTCCTTAGGGAGTTCTGTGTGTCCCCTAAAAACAAGAGGAGGTCATCCGCGTACAATACTACTTTCTCTTCTATCTCACAATGTTTGTACCCAGGGTCGTCTTAATAGCATCATGGGCCCCTGGGCAAAGTAATGCTTTTGGGCCCCTACAAGGTAGACAGTGCAGGTAAACAGACATCACGTAGGTAGAAGGCAGACAAGCGGAGCTCCGCATTATGAACAATCATTCTGTACAGCAAAGAAACAGTGGGAAAATACTACATACACAAAGTAACAAAGCTGTCCCGTGCATATAATATAACTGCTAGATTGATGCCTCCCCAGCACTATGGCCCCTTTATGCCCCAGATATCCCCCCAGCACTCTGACCCCTCTACACCCTAGGTATTCCCCAGCACTATGACCCCTCTACACACCAGATATCCCCAGCACTCTGACCGCTCTACGCCCCAGATATCCCCCCCAGCACTGTAACCATATACCATAAGTTACCCTTTGTATTGTGACCCCACTATATCTCTGACACCCCCTACACTGTGGCCTCTCTACATCCCTATACCTCTAGCACTATAGCCACGCAAGCTACCCCAAGCATTTCTACCCCCTATACATCCCAGTGTAACGATCCTGTCTTGATGTAATTATGATTAATTGGATCCCAGCTACGGAGGTTTCTCAGGTGTAAACCAATAGTCACTCTATTAACTGGTTAAAGAGTTAATGGTCTAAATCATCACAACCTCAGATAGAATTCCAAAGTGATCAAAAACTTATTGCGTCATAAGCATATGTTATGTACCAATCAGTAATAAGTAAGGTATCTGACAAGGCAGGCAGCATATGTGGCTAGTAGAATAAACTGAAATAAAGTCTCTGGATCAATACATTGTTAATGATTCAAGTAACACTGCTTATTCCAGCCTAAGAGATGAATATCAAATCACAAAGTCATTAAGTCAGGTAAGGAAAATTTTAGATAAACAGAGTTCCTTTTGAAGTTCAGCTTAATACACCCTGATTGGTATTGACATGAGAAATAAGGATACTTGCGGTACTGCTGTCATCACAAGAGGAGCTTGCAAACCGAGTGCTTTGCTGTAGGCTGTTCAGAATCCTCCCTGTAGGTAGTGGAGATAGGCTGGTGGGGAATGCCTGTAGAGCTGCTGCCTGGAGGGGCTTGGATTGAAGCCTGAAGTTGTTGCGCTGGTCCCAATGCTGGATCTGGAGCCTGTGGGTACTGGAGCAGGTTCTCTGGGGTGTCTTGCGTGGGTCCCAGGTGATGGCAGGGGTCCAACAAAATAGCGGAACACCCTGCTGTCATTCCTGGCGATTTAAATAGACGCCAGGGCGCGGGAACGAGCGGAGCACGCTGGGGCGCACTTCCGCGTTCCAGCGTGGAACGTAAACAGTGGCGCGGCGAAAGTGACACGGCCAGAGCTGAGAGAGGAGTGGAGCCGAGGGAAAGAGGTAAGGCTGCGCTGATGTTGTGAAAAATAACGCCAGTGGCGTTACATACTCCCCTCCTCAAGGGGGCACCACCAGTGCCATTATTAGGCGATGGACGAGTAGGATACCTACGATGAAATTGCCTGATCAGACGGGGAGCATGAAGGTGAGAACTATTTTCCCAAGAATCTTCAAGTTGAGAGTAGCCTTTCCATCGTATTAGATACTGAATGACAGAACCTCTCTTTCTAGAGTCCAAAATCTTTTCAATCTCATATTTGGTTTCACCCATAATTTCAACTGGAGGAGGAGGACGTGAAATTCTGTTAGAGAATGGGTTAGCCACGTATGGCTTAATGAGGGAGAAATGAAAAGCAGGATGGATTTTCCAATCAGGAGGTAATTGTAATTTCACTGCATTGGAGTTAATCACTTGAGAAATGGGGTAGGGCCCAATGAATTGACGACCTAACTTTTTCGAAGGTAGATTTAAGCGTAAATTTCTAGTAGAAAGCCATACTAAATCACCGACTTTATAGGTAGGAGGTACTGATCTGTGAAGATCATAGTTACGTTTTTGTCGTAACTGAGCAGCTTCTAAATTTGAACGTAGAATAGGGAGTGTGTTCTTTAGACTAGTGAGATATTGATCTAATGCAGGTACATTGTTTGAGAGAAAAGAGCTTGGTAAATTGTTTGGGTGAAAACCATAGTTGGCAAAAAATGGTGAGAATTGGGATGAAGAGCTGGTAGAATTATTATACGCGAACTCTGCGTGGGGAAGTAATTGATACCAGTCATCCTGAAGATGGGTGCAATAGCAACGCAAATATTATTCCAATATCTGGTTGATGCGCTCCGTCTGTCCATTTGTTTGGGGATGGTAGGCAGTGGACATCCGATGATCAATCTTTAATGCATTACACAGAGCTTTCCAGAATTTGGAGATGAACTGAGATCCACGGTCTGAGATAATCTGAGAAGGTAACCCATGCAGTTTGAGAACATTATTTATGAAAGCTGTTGCTGTCTCAAGAGAGGTTGGTAGGTTTTTTAAAGGAATAAAGTGTGCCATTTTTGTTAGTAGGTCTACAGTGACCATTATGGCATTTGCACCATTTGATCTGGGTAGATCGACTATAAAATCCATTGACACAACCTCCCATAGTCTATTGGGTATTGGGATGGATGCAAGAAGACCAAATGGAGGTTTTCTTGAGAGTTTGTTGCTGGCACAAGTTTCGCAGGAATTAACATATTCTTGGACCATTTTAGCTAAATGGGGCCACCAGTAATGTCTTTTTACAAGATGTATCGTTTTAGTGATTCCAGGGTGACCAGCTAATGGAGAATCATGTAGTTGTTTAAGTAGTAGCAACTGTAATTTTGGAGGAACATATAATTTCTCATTGTAGGTATATAGTCCATCTGGTTGCTTTAGGACTCCTTTAGGCAGGTCAGATGCATCTGTGGAAATAGACAGAGAGTAGTTGTTTGAAAGAAGTGGTTAGCCCAATGAAACGGTTTGAGGGTATGATGGAGTGTGGTGGAATTTCAGTAGTGTGATCTTCATACATGCGAGATAAAGAATCCGCCTTTAAATTTTGTGTACCTGGTCTATAAGAAATATAGAAATCAAATCGGTCAAAGAACAAACTCCACCTCACCTGACGAGCGGACAAGGTTTTACAGGCCTTTAAATGTTGTAGATTTCGATGATCTGTCAGTATGGTGATCGGGTGTGTGGATCCCTCTAGAACATGAGAACCCATGTTCTAGAGGGATCCACACACCCGATCACCATACTGACAGATCATCGAAATCTACAACATTTAAAGGCCTGTAAAACCTTCAAACTGCGGCCCTCCAGTTGTTCAGGAACTACATTTCCCATCATGCCTAGTCATGTCTGTGAATGTCAGAGTTTTACAATGCCTCATGGGATGTGTAGTTCCGCAACAGCTGGAGGGCCGTAGTTTGAGGATCCCTGCTCTAGAAGATGTCTCCAATTGGCTAGAGCATCCCTAATTGCAAGGAGTTCTTTTTCTCCAATTGGGTAGTTTCTTTCTGCGGACGTTAGAGTTCTAGAAAAGAAAGCCACTGGATGTAGGGGTTCAGACAAGTTTTGTTGTTGGGAAAGTACAGCGCCTAAAGCGAAATGAGACGCATCCACTTCTAAAGTAAAATTAAATAAGGGATTAGGTAGTTGGAGGATCGGAGCCAGGGCCGGCCTTTGCGGTGTGCGGGTTGTGCGACCGCACAGAGCGCCATGACAACAGGGGCGCTGTGCGGCCGTCACAGCTCGCAATCATTTTAAATAAATAAATGATGTGTGCGGGGAGGCCGCCGTCCGGGTCCCTGCGCCCGGCGCTGCAGAGGGGGGGAGGCGCCGACGCGCCCGAAGTGTCTGACAAGACACTCACACTGGTCCCCTCGGCTGGCTGGCGCGCCCTCCCTTCCTCCCTCCTCCCTCCTCCTCCTCTCCTCCGCTCCTCCGCGTCTTGTCTCAGGTCAGGTGGTACTGTCCTGGGTAGCGCGGCGCCGTTGCGTGCATGCGTAATGCATGCAGTTCAAAGTCTAACGGCGGGACCAGAACAGGACGGGACTGAAGAAAAGTAACGGTAAGGCCGCCCGTCCCCTCCACCTTATCTAGAAGGCTGATAGGTGTCATCCCTCCTCCCACCTCACCTGTTTCCCAGGCACCAGATGTGAGCCAGTTTTTTAAAAAAAAACGTAAAAAAAAAAATGGATGTTGTATAGCAAAAATTATATTTTTTTGTCAAAATTGGTCTTTTGTTAAAAAAAAAAAAAAGGAAAAAAATAAAACACAGAGGTGATCAAAAAACACCCGCAGTTGTCAGCTTAAGTTACGCAGTGCACATATACAAAATGGCCTGTCATGAAGGGGGGGGGGGGGGTAAATCACTGATTAACCACGTGACCTCTGGAAGATTTACCCCCCCCCTTCATGACAGGCCATTTTTTGCAATGTGCACTGCGTAACTTAAGCTGACAACCGCACGGTCATGCGACGCTGTACACAAATAACATTTGTATTTTTTTTTTCTTGTGGTATTTGATCACCTCTGCGTTATTTTATTTTTTCCTTGTTTTTTTATTTTATATATTTTTTTTTAAGACCAAATTTGAAAAAAAAAAAAAAGAAAATGTTACTTTCTGCTATATAACTTGGGGCCCTTTCACACGGGGCGGATCAGTAATGATCCGATCCGTGTGTCCGTACAGCTCAGTGGGGATCCTCCGTAAAATCCCCGCTGAGCTGGCAACTGACAGGGCGGTCTCCGCACACTGTGCAGGGACCGCCCTGTCTTTCCTCCGCTCTCCCCTATAGGGGATCGGATGAACACAGACCGTATGTCCGTGCTCATCCGATCCGGCAGACGGAAGAAAAATAGGATTTCTTCCGTCCAATTTTGCGGATCTTTGCGGAGGCGGACAAATTACGGGTGTCGCTGACACCCGCAATCACATAGGGACCCATGTATGTCCCGTTTTCATCCGCAACGGACAGATGAAAATGCGGACATACAGTCCGCACGTGTGAAAGGTGCCTTATTCAATTTTTGTTTTGTGCTTCAGGTGGGCCATTTGGAGTACAAAAGGTCCTGATGTCAGTGGGGAAAAAACAATGCTCCATCTTTGGTGTCAATGGGAGAAATTGTGCCCCATAATTGGTGTCATTAAGAGATATTGTGTCGCATCATTGATGTCAATGGGAGTAATGGTTGCCCTATAATCGGTGTTGTCAGGAGAAATTGTGTCTCGTCATTGGTGTCATTGAGAGAAATTGTGTCACATCATTGGAGTCATTGGGAGAAATTGTGCCCCATTATCGGTGTCATTGGATGAATTGTGTCCCATCATTGGTGGCAGTAGGAGGAATTGTACCCAAGGGCTGAAATAAAAGCAAGCAAAGGCCACATCTGGCCCCCGGGCTGCATTTTGGAGACCACTGATTTAGGCCAATGTTTTTGGTACAAAATATCCTAATAAGTGTCTACAAACTATTGGATATATTTATGGAATTTCTTTTTTTTTCTAGTAATGGAGGAGATCAGTGACTTATAGCGGGGCTGCGATATTGCGACGGACAATCTGACACTTTGTGGGAACTAGTGACGCATTAAACAATGCCACATGTTTTCGTGTCAGTGAGAGGAGTAATAACCCATCGCTGGTGTGATTGGGATGAACTGTGCCCCTTTGTTGGTGTTATTAGAAGGAAATTGTTCCTCATTGTTAGCGTCATTAGGAGGAATTGTGCCCCATTGTTGGTGTCATTAGGAGGAATTGTGCCCCATTGTTGGTGTCATTAGGAGGAATTGTGCCCCATTGTTGGTGTCATTAGGAGGATTGTGCCCCATTGTTGGTGTCATTAGGAGGAATTGTGCCCCATTGTTGGTGTCATTAGGAGGAACTGTGCCCAATTGTTGGTGTCATTAGGAGGAATTGTGCCCCATTGTTGGTGTCATTAGGAGGAATTGTGCCCCATTGTTGGTGTCATTAGGAGGAATTGTGCCCCATTTTGTATGTCAGAAGATGAAATATTGCCCCAAGGGCCAGATAAAAGCAAGTAAAGGGCCACATCTGGCCCCCACGCCGCAGTTTTGAGACCCCTGATCTAGGGCAATTAAAGGCTTAACTGTGTTGCCTAACAAGTGCTTTATGTGTTTTTGCAGTGCCTCAGTGTGAAAGGGGCCTAAGGCATTTTTACAGAGAGGGGCGTTTTTGTAGCGTTTTTTTTAGCGGCCAAAAGCTGCTCCAAAGATGCTGCTTGCAGGACTCAGTGTGAAAGGGTCCATAGAGATGCATGGATTGTTTGCACATGCACTAAAATTGTCTGTTTATTAAAACAAATTATTTGTTACAAATATTTTTGTCCTCTTTGTGTATGTTTAGGTGACGAGGGCGTGAAGATGGGGGGGGGGGGCGCCACGGGATTAGCTCGCACAGGGCGCCTGAACACCTAAGGCCGGCCCTGATCGGAGCGATAGTGTAAGATAGCTTGAGTGAATCAAATGACCTTTGAGCTTCATTTGTCCATTTGAAGAGTGTATTTTTGCTTGTTAGGGAATTCAGGGGTTTGACAATCTGTGAGAAGTTTTTAATGAATTTACGGTAATAATTTGAGAATCCAAGGAAACGCTGCAAGGCCTTCCTAGAATGGGGAATTGGCCAGGAGAGAATGCAATCAACTTTTGAGCAATCCATCTGTATTCCTTCCGGAGTAATTTGATACCCGAGGAACGAAATACTGGACTGACTAAAAAAACATTTTTCAAGCTTGACGTAAAGGCAATGTGTTCTGAGTCTGCCCAAGACCCATCTTACATGCTTAGTGCGTTCTTCAAGAGTATCGGAGTAAATCAAGATGTCGTCTAGGTAAATTACAACACAAATGTCTAGTAAATCACGGAAAATGTCATTAATAAAACGTTGGAAAGTTGCAGGTGCATTACATAAACCAAAAGGCATTACCAAATACTCAAATAACCCATAACGGGTTTTGAATGCAGTTTTCCACTCGTCCCCGGGACGGATTCTGATTAAATTGTAAGCACCCCTGAGATCTAGTTTTGTAAAGATCTTGGAAGTCTGCAGCCGTTCTATAAGTTCTGGAATAAGTGGCAAGGAGTAGCGATTTTTTATCGTGACGTTGTTCAATGATCGATAATCGATTATAGGTCTGAGTGAACCATCTTTATTTTTTACAAAGAACATGGCTGCACTAGCCGGAGAAGTAGAGGGTCTTATAAAACCCCTTCTAAGGTTATCATCAAGATATTCCTTGAGGTGAACCAGTTCAGGCTGTGATAGTGGATAAATTTGTGCGGTGGGGATTGGAGCCTCTGGGATAAGATCAATAGGACAATCATAAATTCTATGAGGTGGGAGTATCTCGGCATTGGTTTTGCTGAAAACATCAGAGAAGTCAAGTAAATAAGTTGGAAGACCATCGCAGTTCACACTAGTTAAGAGGATATTATAAATGGGATAGCAAGTATCTTTACAGTAAGTAGAGTCTAGACTGAGTGAAGTATTAGACCATTGGAAGGTTGGTTGATGGAGGTGTAACCAGGGTAATCCTAAGACTATTGGGAATAAGGGTGATGGAATGATGTCAAATACAAGGGTTTCGGTATGTGCATTACCACAAGTAACCAACAGTGGTGCAGTTTGAGATTGCACTGGACCAAAAGAGGAAATAGATCCGTCAATGAAAGTGACAGACAAAGGAGTTTGCTTTGACACAAAAGGAATTTTATTTGTGTTAACAAAACCTAAATCAATGAAATTGCCACAAGCACCAGTGTCGATCATTGCGTCAATGGTGGTCCTATCTTGGTCCCACTGTAAAGTAAGGGTGAGAAAGATATATTGGTTAGTGGTGGTGCCAGTTGTGGTACTTGCTATGTTAGGTCTAGTGAGGTTAAAGTTATTACCTTCAGTGTTATTCTTTAGAATAGGGCAATTAGAGACCATGTGGTCAGGGGCGGAGCAGTAGAGACAGAGATTGTGGGTTCTTCGTCTTTGTCTTTCAGCTGGGGATAATGGACCTCTGATTGTGCTGGCTTCCATAGGTACCTCTTTTGGGGGGGACCTGGACCTCCTAAATGGTGTTGGTGGAAACAAGTTGGCACGTTCAGCCTTCCTTTCTCTAAGACGGCGATCAATAGAGAGGGAAAGATGCATGAGATCTTCTAGAGATGCAGGAATCTCAACGCGGGCTAACTCATCTTTCACAGACTCAGACAAGCCTATACGAAATTGATTCCTAAGGGCAATATCAGTCCATAAGGTTTCTCGGCACCAGCATTTAAATTCTGATATATAATCTTCTACATGTCTTTTCCCTTGTTTCAGGTTCCTAATGTTATTCTCCGCTGTGAGTTGTTTGTTAGGGTCCTCGTAGAGGAGAGACATCTCTAAGTATTGAAGGCACCCAAAAGATCGCCATGTTCTTCCACATAGGCGTCGGCCCAAACTCTAGGTTCTCCTTTAAGGTATGATATCAGAGTCAGAATTTTGACTCTATCAGAATAGTAAGTCCTGGGACGTAAATCAAACATTAAACGACATGAACTAATAAATTGACGGAAATTTTTTCTGTCACCTGAAAAAATTTCCGGGGGGCAGACCTTGGGTTCAGGTCGTTCCCTGGGCTGAGCAAAATTTTGATTTCGGAGGACCTCATTTTCTAACCGGAGGTCATTCAAAACAGTGAGAGTGTCCACTCTTTGTGATAGTCCCACTAAGTGGTTTGCAAGCTCTGCTGGATCCATTTAAATTAATAGGTTCCGCTATTATGTAACGATCCTGTCTTTTTAACATTTTTTTTTTTATTGGTATAAATCGGTTCACAAGATACAGATAAATGCAGGTAATAACAGTAGCCAAATCATACACTTATCCAAGAGTACTGATATTACCCTCGCCCTTTATGGGTAGAGGGGGAGTTGAGATTCCGGCCCTAGGGGCCCTATTCCAAAAGCTGGCTCTACCGTCAGTCAGGTCAACAAACTTATGCATTTCAAACCGTTTTCTATACTCTGGTGTCAACGGTGACACCGAAACAGTAAGTTGTATAAGAAGAAAAGGAGAGTCAAGAGAAGAAAGAGGAAAAGAGAGAGAAAGGAGATTTAGGTTACCGCGCCTGCCACCTCGTCCGCCCCCGGCGGGTCCTCCCGCCGGTGCCACTCACTCCAGACCTCGTCGTGGGCATCCATGCGATTACGTATCCTGGCTGTCATCCGCTCCATCAGCTCCACGTCCTTGACCCTAGCGTAGAGGGCCTCCTGGGACGGGGGTGTGGTCTTTTTCCAATTAAGGGCTATCAGGCATCTAGCCGCCGTTAGCACGTGCCTAAGCAGTTTTTTATATGGCTTGGCCAGGCGGGGTTGGGAGATGCCTAGTAAAAATAGTTTAGGGGTTAGGGAGATTGGCGCCTCAAAAAGATGGGTAAGCAGCTGGTGCGTGGACTGCCAGAACGGGGTGATAAGGGGGCACGTCCAATAGATGTGGAAGAGAGAGCCTCTGGCCCGATGACATCGCCAGCATCGGTCAGAGGTGGATGGAAATATTTTGTGGAGTATGTCCGGGGTTTGGTACCAGAAATACAAAATTTTGTATGAGTTTTCCTTATACAGGGTGCATAGGGACGATTTGGCAGCCTGCCTCCAGACGGCCTGCCAGGCCTCCATCGGCAGTGGCTCCTCCAGCTCTCTCTCCCATTTCAGCATATATGCATGCTTCCCCCGCCCTTGCCAATCATATGCGTTCAATAGCTGGTAGATATCCGTGATCAGCCCCCGTCTATGGCGCCCCTCCAGGACAATACGTTCAAATGGGGACGGTTGCGAAAATTGGAGCTTTGGGGCTATTGTCTGGGCATAATGTCTTATTTGTAAGTAGCTATAAAACACCTGTCTGGGCAGGTCGTGTTTCACCTGGAGCTCCGAGAATGTCAGCAGCCTACGGGTCCTGGGGTCCACCAAGTGTCCAAAATGGAATAGGTCTCGCGAAGCCCAGGGCCAAGACATCTGGTGGGTCAGGCTATCTGGTATTTTGGGGTTGCAAACAAAAGAGTTTAGTAAGGAGCATTCGGACTTAAGCCCCACTTCTCGGGATATCTTACGCCAGAGTCCTCTGAGCAAAGACATCGAGCCTAACAAACGGTCAGGTCCCACTCCCACATCGGCATCCCATAACAGGCTATTTGGGTGGACCGGGGCTAACCATATCTTTTCTATCTCCGTCCACTTATTAAAGGACCTCTGGGGAAACCAGGAGACCACTGCACGTAACTGGGTAGCTTGGTAATATTTAACAAGGTTGGGGAAAGCCAGGCCCCCGTCTCCTCGTGAGGCTGTCATGACCGACCTAGGGATCCTATGTTTTTTATAGTTCCAAACAAACTTCAGCATATCACCCTGAAGCTTGCGGAGGTGGGCGTACGGGATCGGGATGGGTAGCGTCTGAAACAGATAAAGGAGTTTGGGGAGGATAACCATTTTTATGGCCGCCACTCGGCCTAGGAGCGAGATATGATGTGCCTTCCACTTTTGGAGAAGGCCTCTGATTGTTCGATATAGGGGAGGGAAGTTGACCTGATACAGGGAGCTGAAGGATGGTGTAATATGGATCCCAAGGTATTTAAGGGATGAACTCTCCCAGGTATAGGGGAAGTTCGATTGTAGGTGGTGGACCTCAGCCTCCGCAATGTTGATCGGTATGGCCGCTGACTTTGACGCGTTCGTTTTGTACCCCGACAGTGACCCGTATTTATCTAGTTCAACATGGAGGTTGGGCAGGGAGATTCTGGGTTGGGTCAAGGTAAGAATAATGTCGTCCGCAAACAAGGATGTCTTAAATTCCCTTCCCCGTACCGAGATGCCCCTAATGTCCGGATTTCCCCGTATGGATGCTGCCAGGGGCTCGACACATAGGGCAAAGAGCAAAGGTGAAAGCGGGCATCCCTGGCGCGTGCCGTTGGCTATCTGGAAGGGGGAGGATGTGGCAAAGGGGGTTTTAACTTGGGAGGTGGGGTTTGAGTATAGGTGTTGTACCGCCCGCAAGAAGGGACCTTTAAACCCCATGTGGTGCAGGGTAGCGAACATAAAGGGCCAGCTTAGGCGATCGAAGGCCTTTTCGGCGTCTAGGCTCAGTATGAGAGCCTCCGCACCGTCCCTATTGACTACATCAATCAGGTCGATGATCTTCCTGGTGTTGTCCCCTGCCTGGCGTAGCGGCACAAAACCTACTTGGTCCTTATGGATCAGGGAGGGAAGAATAATGTTCAGCCTAATCGATAGAAGTTTGGTGAATATTTTGAGGTCTGAATTAAGTAACGCTATGGGCCTGTAACTAGCGCAAGAGGCTGGGTCTTTATCCGGCTTAGGTATGAGGGTCAAGAAGGATCCTTGCATGTCACTTGGGATTGGGGTCTGGTGGAGGAAGGCGTTAAATAGTGTGGTCATGTGGGGACTGAGTAACGGGAGAAAGGCCTTGTAGTACTCGTACGGTAGACCGTCAGGGCCAGGGGATTTATGGGCTGGGAGGCCTTTCACAGTGTCTGCTAACTCTTCCGCTGATATAGGAGCGTTCAGGCCCTGTAAGTCTGCTATCTGAAGTCGGGGTAGACCTGCTTGTTCCAAGTATTGGGTCATTCGGGCCTTCAGGTCGGGAGAAGGGGGATCGTGTGGTACTTCCGGTTTATTATATAGGTCCGTATAGTAGTCCGCGAAGGCTGCCGCTATGTCCCTAGGATGTGTTAGGAGATCGCCCCCCCTGTTCTTTATCTGGTGTGGGGTAGAGGTAAGGGCTTGGTCTGCCAGTTTCCTGGCCAGGAGAGCCTGCGCCTTGTTGCCCTTGTCATAGTAAAGTTGCTTCAGGCGGGTTAGCGCCTTTTCTACTTTGCCTAAAGCGAGGTCTCGCAGTGTCGTGCGCGTTTGGACAATCCGTTTAAGGAGTGCGGTGGATGGGTTTTGCAGGAGCTTAGCCTCCAGGGCCTTCAACTGTCGTTCGGCCAATGCTTTAGCAGCACCGGCGTCTTTCTTCATGAAGATTAAATTACAATACTTGCGCTGTGAAGTGTGGGACAGGGAAGATGTAATGGACAATAATATTAATGAGTGACTGGTGAAAGTATTATTTGGTGAAAACAATAAAACTTATAACAGTGAGACCAATACAAGGACAGTCCTTAATGAGCAAGTCTGCACTCCAGGAGGTCCAGATCCAGTGCAGTCCTGCCGTGCATTAATGTGCTCCAAGCGGAGATAAATCCTAATCTCCAGTGTAAAAATAATAAAAGTACAATCAAAAAATGAAGATACGGAAAGTACACGGAAAACAGTCCTGAAGGAAGTATATATGAGACCCTTAGATCCGTAATATAGGTGAAAATAGGATAGTTGAGCCAACACCAAAGTTATATGTAAACACCTTTGGTGAACCCAGCTGCTCACCTCGAGTTGACCACAGTATGTCCAGGTTAAAATGGTCTAGATGGTTACAATCCACAAATAGCACATATAAGTCTCCATCCGATGTTTAACATGAAAAAACACAAAGTAAAAAGACAAAAAGAGGCTGATGGTGAAATACCGTCACAAAAAAGATATTGGCAAATGGGATCTTGGCGAATGGGAATGCACTCACATGTGAGTGAGAGATCTCAGACTCATATCCACGAGTACCGCACTCGTCGGTCCCTCTATCTTTCCTCTGTTTCTTTCCACTAATTTTCAGGGTTCAGATGCTGGCTGTTTTGATCTCCCCAGGGTTTCTCAGTGTGTGACACTGTCTCAGCTGCTGTGGGCTTGTAGTAACTCCTATCCCTCTCTCATTAGCTCAGATAGAGCGCTCAGGTGGCGTTTGCAATGTAAAAAGGGGTGAAAGAAACATACCCATAGTATAGCCCAGTCAGCAGTAAAAACCGATTTTATTAAAAGTAACAGTAAAAACTCACATATCAATGCGGAAACTCAGCAACAATCCTTACGAGCGGCGAACTCGTATGTCCGTTCGTCAGATGTTTGTGGTGTGTCCTGCCTACCAATCCCGACGCGTATCGTCACGATCACGTGACTTCATCAGGGGATGATGTAGGGGACACATAGACAGACATTTATAGTCTGTGTTGATGAGCACCCGGCGGCCATTTTGTCGGAGCTCATAGAGAATGACTACGCTGCCTGTGTTCTAATCGCGCCGTGCTGTGTAGTGCAAGCCGCGCCCGTGGACAAATCAGAGAGCGGGGGTACAGATCGCACAGAAGGCGTCTCATGCGATCGGACCAGCAATGGAATGTCACGATGGACAAACTAATATAAGGAAATGTAAAAGAACATAAAAGCACAGAGAAGGGTCTGAGGCTATAAAAGCGATATATCCTAATATTGTGTGGGGCCATGGTAAAAACAGTCAGACACAATAAAAGATATGTATATGGCCCAAGTCTATATTGTATTAATATACAAAGAGGATTATATAAGGGAATATTGGCGCTAATTAGAAGGGAAAAGGTGGTGGGTAAAGCAAAGGGAGGGGCGGAGGGGAATAAGGATGTGGAGAATATCTCCCTAAGTGAAACATCTACAAAAATACATGTGTGCCAGATAGCCAGTTTAGAGAAAGGTGACCGTAATAATGTCAAGTGTAAATGTACTCAAACATGAGGGTATGTCAAGGGATGTCAGACATATCGATTCTAGCTTGATATGATGTGAGGTATGTATTCATGTAGCACAATGCTGCGTGGATACAGGTGATACAGTGACAGTAACTGCATGTGCAGTCAGTGACTAAGCTCACAGCGGGGGGCCTAACTAGGGAAACCTAGTGGCGTGATAGGGAAAAGAGATGGGGCATGTGGAATTCATGTGCCAGTGGGTAAGTGACCATACATATGAATAATGAAACAACATTTACTAGTTGTGTGGTGATGGTACTTATATGATATAATTATTAAAATTGAATTAAAAATTAAAAATTGGTTTGGGAGACATGGAAGCTATAAGGGGGACATCCTCAGATATCAGAAGAAACGAGACCGTATCGAAAAAAGAAAGATTAAAAATTTGAGGCATGATGTACCACAACATATGACGTACAGCCAAATGTCATCTATAACATATATAGTAAGAGAGACCATCTGCAAAATAAAACTAAAAGTCACTGAGAAAGCAATTGAGGTCAAATTCTATGTTTAAACCTTTGGGTGCAAAAGTGTCCATGGAAAATATGTACTTCGACTCTATTTGGCTCAGTGTTCTGACTTTGTGGCCGCCACGCCAAGGTCGGGAGTAGGGCACTATCCCCCAAAACCTTAAGTGTGTAGGATCTTTCTGATGTACTTCGGCGAAATGGCGGGATACACTGTGTTTTGGGAAACCGCTTTCGATATTTTTAACGTGCTCTTTAATGCGGATTCTCAAGAGCCTTTTGGTGCGCCCAATGTATTGGAGGCCGCAGCTGCACTCCAAACAGTAGACTGCACCTTCAGTATGGCACCCAATAAATTCTTTGACCTCATATTGACTCCCATTACTATTGGACTGGAACTTGGTGACTTTTAGGTTGGGTGTACGGGTATGAGTGCATGAATAGCATCTCTTACAGGGATAAAACCCTTTTCCCGTGAAAAAGGAGAATGCTTTTTTCGGGGGGTCAATCACATTTTTGACCAGTTGGTCGCGCAAAGTAGGCGCACGTGTATATATAAACCTTGGTTTATTGGGCAATATCTCCTTTAGACCCGAATCTGATTTTAAAATATGCCAGTGGCGTAAAATGATCTTCTCTATTTTTTTATGCTGTACATTAAACTCTAAAATAATGGGAACCTGGTCTTTCCTGCTAGCAGGCCTACGGGTTTCAAGAAGTTGACTTCTTTGTAACTCAGTTACTTCTCTTATTTTGTCTTGGATAAATGTTCCTTCATATCCCTTCTCTATAAACCTATCGCCTATTTTGTTGGCCTGGGTCTGAAATTCCTCAATGGTCGTGCAGTTCCGCCTTAGCCGTACCAGCTGCCCTTTGGGTATGTTAAACAACCAATTCTTGTGGTGGCAGCTGGTGATGGGGAGGTAGCTATTGCGGTCAACGTTTTTAAAAAATGTTCTCGTGCTGAACGTATTGTTCGTCCGGCTGATTTCTAAGTCTAAGAATGGTATCACTTTCTCTTCGATTTGCCAAGTCAGAACGATATTGACATAGTTGTCGTTTAGTTTCTCAAAAAACGATATAAGCGACTGGCAATCGCCAGTCGCTTATGTTCAGCACGAGAACATTTTTTAAAAACGTTGACCGCAATAGCTACCTCCCCATCACCAGCTGCCACCACAAGAATTGGTTGTTTAACATACCCAAAGGGCAGCTGGTACGGCTAAGGCGGAACTGCACGACCATTGAGGAATTTCAGACCCAGGCCAACAAAATAGGCGATAGGTTTATAGAGAAGGGATATGAAGGAACATTTATCCAAGACAAAATAAGAGAAGTAACTGAGTTACAAAGAAGTCAACTTCTTGAAACCCGTAGGCCTGCTAGCAGGAAAGACCAGGTTCCCATTATTTTAGAGTTTAATGTACAGCATAAAAAAATAGAGAAGATCATTTTACGCCACTGGCATATTTTAAAATCAGATTCGGGTCTAAAGGAGATATTGCCCAATAAACCAAGGTTTATATATACACGTGCGCCTACTTTGCGCGACCAACTGGTCAAAAATGTGATTGACCCCCCGAAAAAAGCATTCTCCTTTTTCACGGGAAAAGGGTTTTATCCCTGTAAGAGATGCTATTCATGCACTCATACCCGTACACCCAACCTAAAAGTCACCAAGTTCCAGTCCAATAGTAATGGGAGTCAATATGAGGTCAAAGAATTTATTGGGTGCCATACTGAAGGTGCAGTCTACTGTTTGGAGTGCAGCTGCGGCCTCCAATACATTGGGCGCACCAAAAGGCTCTTGAGAATCCGCATTAAAGAGCACGTTAAAAATATCGAAAGCGGTTTCCCAAAACACAGTGTATCCCGCCATTTCGCCGAAGTACATCAGAAAGATCCTACACACTTAAGGTTTTGGGGGATAGTGCCCTACTCCCGACCTTGGCGTGGCGGCCACAAAGTCAGAACACTGAGCCAAATAGAGTCGAAGTACATATTTTCCATGGACACTTTTGCACCCAAAGGTTTAAACATAGAATTTGACCTCAATTGCTTTCTCAGTGACTTTTAGTTTTATTTTGCAGATGGTCTCTCTTACTATATATGTTATAGATGACATTTGGCTGTACGTCATATGTTGTGGTACATCATGCCTCAAATTTTTAATCTTTCTTTTTTCGATACGGTCTCGTTTCTTCTGATATCTGAGGATGTCCCCCTTATAGCTTCCATGTCTCCCAAACCAATTTTTAATTTTTAATTTAATTTTAATAATTATATCATATAAGTACCATCACCACACAACTAGTAAATGTTGTTTCATTATTCATATGTATGGTCACTTACCCACTGGCACATGAATTCCACATGCCCCATCTCTTTTCCCTATCACGCCACTAGGTTTCCCTAGTTAGGCCCCCCGCTGTGAGCTTAGTCACTGACTGCACATGCAGTTACTGTCACTGTATCACCTGTATCCACGCAGCATTGTGCTACATGAATACATACCTCACATCATATCAAGCTAGAATCGATATGTCTGACATCCCTTGACATACCCTCATGTTTGAGTACATTTACACTTGACATTATTACGGTCACCTTTCTCTAAACTGGCTATCTGGCACACATGTATTTTTGTAGATGTTTCACTTAGGGAGATATTCTCCACATCCTTATTCCCCTCCGCCCCTCCCTTTGCTTTACCCACCACCTTTTCCCTTCTAATTAGCGCCAATATTCCCTTATATAATCCTCTTTGTATATTAATACAATATAGACTTGGGCCATATACATATCTTTTATTGTGTCTGACTGTTTTTACCATGGCCCCACACAATATTAGGATATATCGCTTTTATAGCCTCAGACCCTTCTCTGTGCTTTTATGTTCTTTTACATTTCCTTATATTAGTTTGTCCATCGTGACATTCCATTGCTGGTCCGATCGCATGAGACGCCTTCTGTGCGATCTGTACCCCCGCTCTCTGATTTGTCCACGGGCGCGGCTTGCACTACACAGCACGGCGCGATTAGAACACAGGCAGCGTAGTCATTCTCTATGAGCTCCGACAAAATGGCCGCCGGGTGCTCATCAACACAGACTATAAATGTCTGTCTATGTGTCCCCTACATCATCCCCTGATGAAGTCACGTGATCGTGACGATACGCGTCGGGATTGGTAGGCAGGACACACCACAAACATCTGACGAACGGACATACGAGTTCGCCGCTCGTAAGGATTGTTGCTGAGTTTCCGCATTGATATGTGAGTTTTTACTGTTACTTTTAATAAAATCGGTTTTTACTGCTGACTGGGCTATACTATGGGTATGTTTCTTTCACCCCTTTTTACATTGCAAACGCCACCTGAGCGCTCTATCTGAGCTAATGAGAGAGGGATAGGAGTTACTACAAGCCCACAGCAGCTGAGACAGTGTCACACACTGAGAAACCCTGGGGAGATCAAAACAGCCAGCATCTGAACCCTGAAAATTAGTGGAAAGAAACAGAGGAAAGATAGAGGGACCGACGAGTGCGGTACTCGTGGATATGAGTCTGAGATCTCTCACTCACATGTGAGTGCATTCCCATTCGCCAAGATCCCATTTGCCAATATCTTTTTTGTGACGGTATTTCACCATCAGCCTCTTTTTGTCTTTTTACTTTGTGTTTTTTCATGTTAAACATCGGATGGAGACTTATATGTGCTATTTGTGGATTGTAACCATCTAGACCATTTTAACCTGGACATACTGTGGTCAACTCGAGGTGAGCAGCTGGGTTCACCAAAGGTGTTTACATATAACTTTGGTGTTGGCTCAACTATCCTATTTTCACCTATATTACGGATCTAAGGGTCTCATATATACTTCCTTCAGGACTGTTTTCCGTGTACTTTCCGTATCTTCATTTTTTGATTGTACTTTTATTATTTTTACACTGGAGATTAGGATTTATCTCCGCTTGGAGCACATTAATGCACGGCAGGACTGCACTGGATCTGGACCTCCTGGAGTGCAGACTTGCTCATTAAGGACTGTCCTTGTATTGGTCTCACTGTTATAAGTTTTATTGTTTTCACCAAATAATACTTTCACCAGTCACTCATTAATATTATTGTCCATTACATCTTCCCTGTCCCACACTTCACAGCGCAAGTATTGTAATTTAATCTTTCTGTTTCACTTTAGTCTATCTAGGTAGACTTTTATATTTGCAGCAGTATTTTTAGTTTGTCCCTCCCCTTTCACTTTTCAGACAGCGCAGGAGTTTACTCTATCTATGTCTTTCTTCATGGCCGAAGAGAGGGCCATGCACTTTCCCCTCAGGACCGCCTTGTGGGCGGCCCACAGGGTGGAAGTGGAAACGTCTGGTGTGTCATTTTCAGCGAAGTAGTGCTGAAGGGTCTCTTCTAGCTCCTGTTTCGAGGGGGCGTGTTGCAGAAGGAAGTCATTAAGCCTCCAGTTATAGGGCCGGCGGAGGGGCGCGGTTAAATTCAGGGACAGTGTGATGGGGGCATGGTCCGACCAGGAGATGGGCAAGACACTAGCCGCTTCTGCAATCCGAAGTGTGTTGTTATTCACGAAAAAGTAGTCTATCCGCGTGTGTGTGTGATGTGGGGCCGAATAAAATGTATACTGGCGATCTCCTGGATGGAGGGCTCGCCAGGCATCAAAGAGTGCGTGTTTCCTAGTCAGTTGGCGAAACAACTTTGAATCCCTTAGGGCCCGGGTTTGTGAGGTCTGGGTGTTTGCCACTAGGCGATCCCAGGTAGCCGAGTGTGCCAGGTTAAAGTCTCCTCCGATCACCAGTATGTCATGGGACTCTCGGAAAAGTCGGGCATGAACCCTGGTTAAGAAATGGTGCTGATGTGTGTTGGGAGCGTAGACTACGCAGAGGGTAATGGCCTGTGACTGCCACAGGCCCCTGAGGATAAGAAAGTGTCCCCGAGGGTCTAAATATGTGGAGGAGCATGTAAAAGGGGACCCCTTTTTAAAGAGGATGGCTACGCCCGCCTTCTTGTTTGGTCCAAAAGCCTGGTATACCTGGGGAAAGTGTCGGGCTGCAAATGTAAAAGAGTCAGCCCTATCAAAGTGGGTTTCCTGCACCATGATAATATCTGCCCCTGATTGCCTAAACTCTCGGAGCGCCAGGTGTCGTTTCTTGTTGGAATTTAGCCCATGTACATTTAATGAAAAAATTCTAGCCATAGCCTAGGAGGGGGTGCGCTTCTCGTATACTTATCTGGTGGAGCAGGCGACGAGTCCAGGTCAAGGAGCGTGACATCAGCGCGAGGAAGGCCGGGGGCCAATGGGGACGAGGCACAGGCTGCGGAGAGCAGGAGCAGGGAGCTCTAGAAAGGGGGAAAGAAAAAAGAGTAAGAACACACAGAGTAAACACGATAAACATTCTCATACATGCCCTGGGTGACCAAGGGGTCACGGGCCATATAAGTTCCAAATGGACTCCCCGGCCGGGAGATTTAAGATGTCCGGGCCGGGGAGACTCGGAGGGACCGAAGTCCAGGGAGGAACTCTCTAGCGGGTAGCCACTAGGGGGGATCAGCATCCAGAAATCCGGTCAGTCCAGACAGGGGCGCCTCAGGGCAGCCCGTTAAATAGAAAACAAAAATGTAGCGAGGGCCTTCGGGGGAGAGGCAGGGATTTGGAACACCTGAGCTTCCAAAAAAAAGAGAAGGGGACAGTCATGAACTTGCATCGCACGAAGCAGATAATAAAGAACCAATCTAAAAAGAGAAAAAAGGGAAGGGGGAGTACAGATCAGTGCTTCGTGGTGTCCGGCCGGACAGGTCGGGTTTCGCCATTTGATCAGCTGGTCATCAGGGGGAAGGGCCTTCCAACACCAGGGCCTTCGGATCTGTGCCTGGGGGATCGGCGGGAGGGCTCCGGGCCCTTGGAGCGTTTATTCGGTGGAACCTTCTGCCAGACCACCGGGGGTGGAGGGGGAGTGGCCACCAGGTCCCAATCAGGTAGTTGAGGGACAGGGATGTCCAGGGCGTCACAGAAAGAGTCTAGGTCTTCGGGGTATCGCAGGATCGCCGATCTCCCTTGATGTTTAGCCGTTAAGCTAAAGGGGAAGCCCCATCTATAAAGAATGTTCCGTTCTTGCAGGGAGCGTAGTAGTGGTTGCAGGAGTCTCCGCTTCTGGAGCGTGATCCATGAGAGGTCTGGATAAAGTTGTATCGGGGAGTTGTCGAACACTAGGTCACGGACAGCGCGGGCTTTGCGCATGATGGTCTCCTTCAGCGGATATGATTGTATGCGGCAAATAACGTCCCGTGGTTTAGAGGCGGGGCCTTTCGGGCGCAGGGCCCTATGAGCTCTGTCTATTTCAATGTGTTTGTCCAGGGGAGCCCCTGTGAGGTCATTAAACATCGTCTGGAGCGTTTTTTGCAAATCTTCAGCTTCATCCGCCTCAGGGAGGCCTCGCACTCTAATGTTATTGCGGCGCCCCCTGTTGTCCAGGTCCTCCAAGTGGCGCTGCATGTCCCGTAACATAAGGCGGTGTTCAGAGCCCTGAAGTTGGGTCCTATGTACGGCCATTTTAGTCTCCTGTATCTCTTCTTCAGCCATCTCTACTCTATCGGCCAGGTGTTTAAGGCCTGCTTGAATGGTTTGAATTTCAGTCCGGCAAGTGTCTTTTACATCCGCAATCAGTTGCTTAAAGTCCTCCTTTGTGGGGAAGGCTTGCAAATAGGTCTGCCAGGAGGGCTGCTCGGCTCCATCCGGGCCCCACGGCTGGTGGGGGGATGTAGAGGTTGTGTGACAATGGGGCCCAACGGTGGGGCTCTTGGTTCGGGACGGGGGGTGTTTGGACGGGGGAGCCCCCGAGTCAGTCCATGGCATGGTCAGGGGGGGCTGTAGGGTGGACCCCGGGGGTACGTCCCCCTGGGGTGGCATGCTGGCCTGTGTCATCTGGGCATAGGAGAGGTGGGGGTGATATGCTGTCTGAGCCCCTGTCCGGAGCGGGTCTGCAGAGCGCGAGGTTCTCTGGGCTTGCGGTGGATCCGGGGCCCACACAGAGGTGAAGCTGTGCGCCTGGGGTGAGCTAGGCCGCACCATCGCGGGGGGGTGCGATGGGCTTGGCAGGGCCGGGAAGTCCAGAAGTGGATCCGGGGGGGAGGCTGGCCTGGTGGCAGTGTCCTGTGACCCCACGGCCTGCGCCGCTTGGTTCGATCCGGGGGTGGTCTCCGCGTTCTGCCGCAACTGCGACGGAGGATGCGTTGCGGCCTGGTCGCCGCGCCGCACGGGCGGCATCTGAGGCTGATGGCCCCGGTCACTCACCCCTTGCTGGGACCCCATCGGGGTCCGATGTCCTCTGCGGGGATGGCGGTGGATCCCTGGGGGCCTGTGACGGAGCTGTATTCTGCCCGTGCTGCGGGGCGAGGCCGCGGTGCTGACAGGCCTCGGCGTCCGGCGCCATCTTGCTATGGCTACCCGGCGGCATGTCGGGGATCTTAAAATAGTCCCTGAAGGACGTGGAGGCTCCGGACAACGGCAGGGAGAGTCCTCTGGACGTGGAGGATCTGGTGGTGCGGGAGGAGCTCATGAAATTTGAAAGATTTCCCCCGAAATCGGCCTAAATGCTGCGGGCTGGTGTGGAGCTCCTAGGCAGCACGTCCGTCCAGCTCGGCCTCCGGTCACGCCCCCTCCAACGATCCTGTCTTGATGTAATTATGATTAATTGGATCCCAGCTACGGAGGTTTCTCAGGTGTAAACCAATAGTCACTCTATTAACTGGTTAAAGAGTTAATGGTCTAAATCATCACAACCTCAGATAGAATTCCAAAGTAATCAAAAACTTATTGCGTCATAAGCATATGTTATGTACCAATCAGTAATAAGTAAGGTATCTGACAAGGCAGGCAGCATATGTGGCTAGTAGAATAAACTGAAATAAAGTCTCTGGATCAATACATTGTTAATGATTCAAGTAACACTGCTTATTCCAGCCTAAGAGATGAATATCAAATCACAAAGTCATTAAGTCAGGTAAGGAAAATTTTAGATAAACAGAGTTCCTTTTGAAGTTCAGCTTAATACACCCTGAGTGGTATTGACATGAGAAATAAGGATACTTGCGGTACTGCTGTCATCACAAGAGGAGCTTGCAAACCGAGTGCTTTGCTGTAGGCTGTTCAGAATCCTCCCTGTAGGTAGTGGAGATAGGCTGGTGGGGAATGCCTGTAGAGCTGCTGCCTGGAGGGGCTTGGATTGAAGCCTGAAGTTGTTGCGCTGGTCCCAATGCTGGATCTGGAGCCTGTGGGTACTGGAGCAGGTTCTCTGGGGTGTCTTGCGTGGGTCCCAGGTGACGGCAGGGGTCCAACAAAATAGCGGAACACCCTGCCGTCATTCCTGTCGATTTAAATAGCCGCCAGGGCGCGGGAACGAGCGGAGCACGCTGGGGCGCACTTCCGCGTTCCAGCGTGGAACGCAAACAGTGGCGCGGCGGAAGTGACGCGGCCAGAGCTGAGAGAGGAGTGGAGCCGAGGGAAAGAGGTAAGGCTGCGCTGATGTTGTGAAAAATAACGCCAGTGGCGTTACACCCAGATCCCCCCTCGGCATTGCTTTCCCCCATACACCCTTGATATTGCCCAGCACCATTATTCCATTTATGTAGTACCCCCTTTTCCAGTGGAGATACAGTGCATGTAAGCCTGGCTGTGTGCCCACCTCCAGCACTGCACTCAGCTATACCAATCAAGCAGGCAGAAGGAGGGGCAGAGGAGGGAGCATCCCTCCGGGCATTCCAAGCATTTGGTGCAAACAGTGCTGGACAGCTGGGCTCTCAGTGCTGCCGACTCAGCAGCTCCCACTCCAGCTCCTACCCTGCAGTCTTGAAGTCCCAAGCATTCAAGCTGCATGGGGCGGGGTCAGAACATCACTGCCACTCCAGCCCTGCCCCTCCCTGCTGGCTGCGGAAAAATAGGTATCATTCTGCACAGCACGGTGCACCACTGCCAGCCTGCCTCCAATGTGTATCCATCACTCTCAGTACCATCATGGGGCCCCCAATTTTGGGGCAGCATGGGCTTATGGACCAGCTGCTTTGGGGAAGTGCAGGCCTTTAGGACTCTCCACAAATATCACCATTCAAGGCTGTCAAAAGCCTTGGCAGCATCTAATGACACAATTGCTCACCTTCCATCTTCATCTGTTGGAATCTGAAGATTCAGATATACTCTCCTTATATTTATGCTGGTGGCCCTTCCGGGTATAAATCCTGATTGGTCAGGGTGGACAAGTTTCTCTATAACTTTATTTAGTCTAGCTGCAAGGACTTTCGACAAGATTTTTATATCTGAATTTAATAAAGAGATGGGTCTATATGAGAAGGTGTTTAGTAGATCTTTTCCTTCCTTATGTAGCGCTCACCCCCGCAGTAGCCGCTGGTTAGATTGGGACGGCATGTAACGTTACCTCTGTGATGTGTCTAGAGATGATGATGAGATGCAATGACGGAATGTCCAAACAGCAGGGTGTCGTTTTCTGTGTTTTTATTAATTGCCCAACATGGCAAACAATTAACTTGAGGTAGATAGAGAAAGGTTGGTGAAAGGAGAACATGCAGATTCAGGCCTATGGATAACGGAAGCAATCCTGCCTCCAATGGGACTTTAACTCACGGCGCAACTCCAGCCGGAGTGGGTATAGTGTACCTGGACAGGCCTCTCACACCGACCTGGCAGCCAGGGTATCACTCGGAACTTCTGAGAAGGAACAAATCTTTGCCACTGACTTGGCTCTAATAGGATTAGAATTAGGAGTGGAACCTCTGCCACAGGCCCTTTACTCAGGAACGTAGATAATAGAGCGAATCCTCTCAGCAAATATAATTTGCCTGAATCTCCCTCAGGTAGACTTCTTGATATTGGGGTCACCGACTGACAAGTTGCAGAATACAACTTCTCAGTGTCTGGCCACCCAGATCCCCGATGGATTGTCTAAGCCCTGTTGGATCACCTGCCTCCGGGCTCACCTCAGACCGACTCCCCACCGAACAGCCCAACTCGCTTGGGATCTTCCTCATAGAATGTGGGGACCCAGTAAGTCACTGGGGCCCCTTTGCAGCTTTAGTTGCTCTGAGCCATGAGGGCCCAGAACTGGCGCACGTGCGCCCCGGCCTGGTAGGCCATCTCGCCGGGGCCCGTGATGTGCGCACACCCTAAAGGTGGGTGCCGCACCTGGAACCAGGAACGGGCGAAGACCCTCACAAAATGGCGTCTGCCCAAGAAATACCCTCCCCCAGCATGCCCCGCGAGGGAAACACTCCTCTGATTGGCTGCTGGAGAAAGGTGCCTCCGTCTGGACTCCTCTGGCGCCACCTGTCACCCAGTGATAGAAAGGTATCTCTGGAACACAGAATGAAACCACGGGACAGCCCAGCCTGGCAGAAACCTAATTTACACAAATCAACATGGATGAGAGCAAAGTAACTCTCTCATCCCCCTCTAAATTTAACATAGCACCTGTACTAAAAGTACACAGGCGCTACACTTATAAATTACTATTATAGTGGATTCCATTATAGACGAGGGGAGTTCTCCCTTCGTCGATGACCAGTTTAGAACTCTCATGAGTTCCAGGAGCAACACCTTTCCGAAATGCCGGAAAGTCTCAGCCGGGAGACCATCTGGGCCCAGGGACTTCTGACCCACCATCCCCTATACCATCAGTTGAATTTCTTCCAACGTTATAGGCTTATCCAATTCCTTCCTGTCTATTTCGGAGAGCGAGGGGATCGTCAGTTTTCCAAAAAAAAATATAACTTTCTTCCACCATTCTTTCTTTTTTTTCTTTCTTTCTTTCTTTTTCTTTCTTTCTTTCTTTCTTTCTTTCTTTCTTTCTTTCTTTCTTTCTTTCTTTCTTTCTTTCTTTCTTTCTTTCTTTCTTTCTTTCTTTCTTTCTTTCTTTCTTTCTTTCTTTCTTTCTTTCTTCCCCCTCCTGTCGAGAGCTATAAATGTCTGCATAGTAATCTCTCAACCTGTGCACTATTTCTGGTGTGTTGAAGGATACTCTGCCCTCCCCTACACTAATCACTGGGACCATCAATGAGGACAAGTTCATTTTAACCAGATAGGCCAGCATTCGGCCTGCGCTTTCGCCCTCCGCAAATGCTAATTGCTTTTAAAAATTGTGTTTGTTCTCTGCTTTCCTGAGCAGTGTTAAACAATAGTTCTGTTCATGCCCTAAGACTATCAGGTGTTGGGTCATTAATGTGTAGCGCTACCCCCTCAGGAGACGCTGATTGTTTTGGGGATCAGCGTATTAAGTTACTTCTATGTGTTGTCTAGGGGTGCAGGTAAGCGTATGTCCAGTTCGTAGATAAGGTTTTCTGAATGCTTTATTTCTTGGCCCAACACGACCAACATCAACGTCATGTAGACAGAAAAGGTTGATGAAGTAAAGGAACTTTGCGGTATCAGGCTTGGATAAAGAAGAGCAATCCTGCTCTCAGCAACAGTATTACACTTTGTCGCCACTCCAGCCAGAGTGGGTGAAGTGCCCCCCGGACAGACCCCTGCCACAGGCCTGGCAGCCGGAGTGCCAATTTAAGGTTGCTGGGAGGAACAGGTCTCTGCCACAGACCTGGCTCTGGTGGGGCCTCTGCCACAGGCCTAGAACTTGGATGAGCTAAATAGTTGAGCTAACCCTCCCAGTAAATTGTGATAGGGTCACCGGTTGACAGTGGAAGTGTACCTGTCCATGTTCCGGTCACCAGTTTCCCGATGGTTCGTTCAAGCCCTTTTGGATAAACTGCCTCCGGGTTCTCCTCAAGCCGACCCCCCACCGTGCGGCATACAGCCTGGGATCTCTTCAGTAGAAAGGGGGACCCAGTAAGTCACTGGGGCCCCTTAGTTGCATTAGTTGCTCCGAGCCAGGAGGGCCCAGAGTCTGGAACTCCGCGTAGCGCGCGACCCCAGGCCAGGTAGGCCATAGTGGTGGGGCCCGCAATGTGCACACACCCTAAAGGTGGGTGCCGCACATGGAACCAGGAACCCGCAAAGAACCCCGAACAATGGCTTCCGCCACAGAATTACTCCTCCCCAGCATGCCCCGCGAGGGAAAACTCCTCCAATTGGCTGCTGAGAAGAAGCGGCTCCTCCTGGATCTCTCTGGTGCCACCTGCCATCCAGGGATGGTACTGCATCCCTAGAACGCAGTCTGACCCACAGAACAATTCAGATTTAGCGACAGCCAAATTTAACACAATCAGGAATGAGAGCAACTTACCTCTCTCATTCCCCCACTAACTTTAGCGTAGTGCCCTTACTGAAAGTAAAGGGGACGCTACATACTCCCCCCACTTGAAATTACACTGTCCCCAGTGTCCTAAGGCATTCAAGCCTGAATGCCAGCCTTATACCTGCTAAACAGCACAGAAACGTAGGAAAAGAGGAGAAAACAATTGTAAACATTGGATTACAAATCTTAGTGCTTTTTAAGAACAAGACATTACAAACATACACAGCCCTAGCTATCTATGCTGCCCATTCTCCGCAGTGTTGATAGTAGGTGGGTCCAGAACCTGCATAAAAAACATAAAAGAGAACATACAAGAAATATACATCCTAATATATTAAGAACATTTCTATATACAATTCTCCAAGGTCAGAAGTGAAACTGCACGCTCTCGTCAGAGCGCAAAATTTCCCTTTCCTCCCAAAGAGTTTAAATGTAAGTGCCAAGCATAATTTACTTTATTAATAAAATGTTGCAGAACACTGCCCCTAGTGGTCAGTGCGCTGGTACTGTGACAGTCCAAATTCAAATGCAAATAAATAGCAGCAAAAAGGAAGTAAAGAGAAAAAACAAAAAAGAGAAGTTGGCAAGGACCCTCTCTAACTGACTGAACCCAACCCCTCCAAAGTTCTTCACATAGGCCACAATGTGTACCCGGAGAGGCCAGGGGGAATGGGGAAAACAGGGAGAATAAACACAACTTGAGTGGGGGCGAACCCTTGTCCAGAACTTCTTAAAAGTTAGTAGATCAGGCAAAGCAGTCATCTGACCTACTTGTAAAATCGAGGGTCAGGCAACAAAACAGTGTCCCCTCTGGTGGTCGTTGATGTCACCAAAAAGGTCTGATCTTCCTTCCCAGGGCACTTCAACACGACCCGGTCTCGATAAATATCCCTGCCCCAGCTCCAGTCTCTGAGACAGTCTTCAAAAAGCTTCCCCACACAGATAAAAGCATAGGGGGGTCTCACGTTCTTCCTTTGGGACATTTAAGCGCCCCCATACAGTGTTTCAGCACCATCCCTCTCTCTCCTGATCAATCTGGTAAAGGAGAGGGGGTGGCACATATGGGTATTCGTACCCATACTCAGTGGCAACCTTTTGGACCACCACATGCTGTAGGCGAGCCAAATTGGGTAGGATCCATGGGTCTCCGCGTCCTGGCAGCACTAGAGCGTCCGGTGCCCTTTTCAAACTGGGAACAACAAGGGGCACGGGGGTGGTGAGCGGAACAATGGAAGCAGTATTTGACTCACCGACTCCCCAGGTCAGCTGCGGAACATCCATGGGCGGCTGTTGGGACCCACGCGATGCGCTCCGGCCGGAGCGTTTCTTCCTCCTCCGAGTACCATAGAAGGCACGGGATCCCCTGAAGCCCTGCGACTCTGGGAACATAGGTTCGAACATAGAATCATGGAGGTCACCATCATCGGAGAAGGAATCGAAATCCGAGGAGTTCAGCTCCTTTGCTGGCAAACCCCCAGATGGTCTGGACACAGGAAGGCCCCTTGGCCAATTTGGCCAGGAGTGGCTGGGAGGTAGGCCTCGACCGCAGCTGCGGGAGGCTGGAGCAGGTCCTACTCCAATAGAGGCATGCCACACGGAGACTGCTGTGGAAGTGTTGGTCTCCGTGGTGGTCTCGGCCTGTGTACCTGTCACGTCTGTTAGGCTGGTCACGCTGGTTGGGTCATCTCCGGTCATAGGGCTTACCTCCGGAGAGCAAGGTGGCAGGGTAGCCGAGTGTGCAAGGTCAAGGTTGATGAGCATAGGTGTGCGCACATAGGGTGTAAGGTGTGCCTGGGCACACCCTAATCACCCTGTACTATGCAGATTTCCCCTGCTGCCTGGCTGCAGAGAAAGGGACTGGGGAATCTCTGTCCTCAGTCCCTTTCTCTGTCTCAAAAGTTAGACATCAGGGGTCTGTTTAGACCACTGATATTTCACCAAAGCCCCCAAACAGGGCTCCTAAAAAAAAAAAAATAATAATAATACACGTAAAGATAAGCTTCTGACACCAATTTCTGCCTTGCTGACAAAGCCCTACTGACTTGCCCACTGCCATATATGGTATATTACACTCGCATGTGTGTTTAAGCTTTGGTGTGCACACCCTAATGCTATAGGCTGTGCACACCTATGTTGATGAGACCGAGATGACCTCAACGTTGGGAGCCTCTGGCTCTACGATCTCCACCGACGGGGATGGTTCCAGCCCTGTGGCTTCCTCCTCCGCGGTGGCGACAGCCGTAATAAAGTTTTGGCAGGTGATTGGGCAACGAAGAGGTAGGCCCGGCATCTCTGGCATCAGGCGAATGGCTGGATTTTCACGGACAGCTCCTCGCATCGAGGGCAGGATAGTCCCAGTATCTCCGTTCCTCCGCTCGACAACAACACAAACTGTCCCTCTGTGGACAGGCGAATACCTGTATTCGTCACATGCACTCCAGGCGGTGCAAACATGCTGAGGACCCCCGGTGTAGTGGTTGGAGGCCTCAATCGTGGATTGGCAACACCCGGTTGTAGAAAAGCAGACATCGCCACATGGTTTCTCCTTCTCGCTTGCTGGTGGGCAGTGTTCTGCTGAAATGGTGCAAAGACTCTGTTATACGTCTCCCACAGGGGTGGGTGACTCCTCCCACTTGAAGAACTTGTCCAGACACGTTTCAGGCACGTGCTGTGCGGCATGTATGCCTAAGCTTAGCTGTGTGAGGTTAACTCCCTCGTAGCCGGACAGTTCAAAACACGACACTCTTCCCTCTTTATTAAATCTTGTACTCACAATTTTTTTCTTGTTGCCAGAGGTAACAGTCGAATCCCGGACGAGCCCCCATGTGTAGCGCTACCCCCTCAGGAGCCACTGATTGTTTTGGGATCGGCGTATTAAGTTACCTCTATGTGTTGTCTAGGGGTGCAGGTAGTGAGCAGAGCAATAAGCGAATGTCCAGTTCGTAGATAAGGTTTTCAAAATGCTTTATTTCTTGGCTCAACACGACCAACATCAACGTGAGGTAGACAGAAAAGGTTGATGAAGTAAAGGAACTTTGCGGTATCAGGCTTGGATAAAGAAGAGCAATCCTGCGCTCAGCAATAGTATTACAGTTTGTCGCCACTCCAGCCAGAGTGGGTGAAGTGCCCCCCCAGACAGACCCCTGCCACAGACCTGGCAGCCGGAGTGCCACTTTAAGGTTGCTGGGAGGAACAGGTCTCTGCCACAGACCTGGCTCTGGTGGGGCCTCTGCCACAGGCATAGAACTTGAGCTAAATAGTTGCGCTAATCCTCCCAGTAAATTGTGCTAGGGTCACCGGTTGACCGTGGAAGTGTACCTTGTCAATGTTCCGGTCACCAGATCCTCGATGGTTCGTTCAAGCCCTTTTGGATAACCTTCCTCCGGGTTCTCCTCAAGCCGATCCCCCACCGTGCGGCATACAGCCTGGGATCTTTTCAGTAGAAGGGGGACGCAGTAAGTCACTGGGGCCCCTTAGTTGCATTAGTTGCTCCGAGCCAGGAGGGCCCAGAGTCTGGAACTCCACGTAGCACGCAACCCCAGGCCAGGTAGGCCATAGTGGTGGGGCCCGCAATGTGCACACACCCTAAAGGTGGGTGCTGCACCTGGAACCAGGAACCCGCGAAGAACCCTGAACAACGGCTTCCGCCACAGAAATACTCCTCCCCAGCATGCCCCGCGAGGAAAAACTCCTCCAATTGGCTGCTGAGAAGAAGCGGCTCCTCCTGGATCTCTCTGGCGCCACCTGCCGCCCAGGGATGGTACCGCATCCCTAGAACGCAGTCTGACCCACAGAACAATCCAGATCCGGCGACAGACAAATTGAACACAATCAGGAATGAGAGCAACTTACCTCTCTCATTCCCCCACTAACTTTAGCATGGTGCCCTTACTGAAAGTAAAGGGGGCGCTACAAATGTATTGTTCTTCCGTTGTTGTCACTCTTTCACTAGTCACCCACTCCCTCTCCCTAAATTGTTTTTTTATTTTGGATATTTGTTGTATCATTATACCTCGGAGAAAGGTCTTCAGTGTGTCCCAAACTATCGCCTCTGATGCAGTGCCTCGGTTTATTTCAACAAAATTCCCTTAAGGCTGTTAATACCTCATCTGGTTCTGCCAATATTTCCATCCAGTGGGGGCTTATTCTCCCCTCTCTAAGATGATTGCCTTCCCCCATCTCCAATATGACTGTAAGCGGGGAGTGATCTGATAAACACTTGGTTTTGCAAGTACTTTCTCATACCTCCCAAATTTTTGAGATGGGAATGAGGGACACCTATTAGCAAAAGTATAAAGGCATAGGACACACCCCCTTAAAGGAAAATTATACAAAAAAATCATTACTTAAACCCACAAGTGGTTTTTTTTTTTTTACCACTACTATTCCTTTATACTGGCTTTGGAGATTTACATATGCAGCAATTTAGAAATTAAATAAAAGGTTTAGCACTGGGAAACACTTTTTTAAAGATAAAAAGTGTATTTTATATACAACTATATAAATCGAACCAACATGAGAGACAAATGAGGAGGAAATGGGAACTTTGTTTTAAATCAGGGACAGTTCTTTGAAATTGGGGACATTTGGGAGCTATGCTTTCTGTTTCTAGTTGTGGTTGTAAAACAACACTCATTTAATCAATGACTAGCACAGCACTGAAAATGGTTTTCAATTTTTCACATATTCTGTATAAAATTTTGTGCCTGCTGCTTTTTATATAATTATGTCAAAGTTAATAGTACCTTTCTATCAGTAAGGCCCCTTTCACACTGGGACTGGAGCTGCGGTGGCGGTATAGCGGCAAAAAAAATAGCGGCGCTATACCGTCGGATTTGCCACTGGATTCGGCCGCTATCGGTGCGGTATTATCCACCGCTAGCGGCCGATAAAGGGTTAATACCGCCCGCAATGCGCCTCTGCAGAGGCGCATTGCGGGCGGTATTGCCGCGGTTTCCCATTGTTTTAAATGGGAAGGAGCGGTAAAGGAGCGGTATACATACCGCTCCTCTCACCGCTCCAAAGATGTCGCTAGCAGGAGATTTTTTTCTCTCCTGCCAGCGCATCGCCTCAGTGTGAAAGCCCTCCGGCTTTCACATTGAGGTTGCTGGGCAGGAGTTTTTCAGGCGGTATAGCAGCACTATTTTTAGCGCTGTACCGCCTGAAAAACTCCTCAGTGTTAAAGGGGTTTAAGGATGTCCTCCCTATAAATTACTGTATACTAACCTGTGCCAGTACTCTCCATTTCACACTCCCAGACACACACACAGAGCTCTGCAGAGAGCAATATAGACTGCAGTCAACACACAAACACAGAATAATGCATCACTTGTCTTTTATTTCCTGGTTCAGCACACAGAGGCAAGCACAGTATTCAGGAAGCCAGTGCTCCCACTCGCTCTCAAATCTACGCTGGGTTTCCTCGGCGTAAGCCAGCGTAGATGGAAGTGGGCGTGAGCCATGCTAATGAGGCGTGACCCCATGCAAATGATGGGCCAAGCGCCATAGAAGTACTTAAAACGAACGGCGCATGGGCCGTCCCGTGGACGCATCCCAGTGCACATGCGCAGAATCACGTCGGAACTACTCCCTAAGATACGACGGATCACTGCCTACGACGTGAACGTAACCTACGTCCAGCCCTATTCACGTACTACGTAAACGACGTAAAATACGACGGCTGTGTTCCCTGGTCCATACCTTTGCATGAGTTGTGCCTCCTATATGGGGAATAACTTTACGCCGGACGTACGACTTACGCAAACCGCGTATATTATGCGCCGGGGCGCAAGTACGTTCGTGGATCGGCGTATCTCCCTCATTTGCATATGTGCATAGAAAATCAATGGGAGCGGCAAATGCGCCCAGTGTAAATGTGCGCCCACGAGACGCCGGCGTAGGCAAGTTACGTCGGTCGTAGGAAGCCTATTTTTAGGCGTATCTCAGATTGTGGGCACGGCGCACAGATACGACGGCGCATAGTTACACTTACGCGGCGTATCTCGAGATACGTCGGCGTAAGTGCTTTGTGAATCCGGGCCATAGTCTTAAAGCGGAGCTCCATCCAAAAATGTGACATCCGCTTTAAGTACGGCTGGTGCTCAAAACATTTTTTTCAGAAAAAAAAACATCAATTGCAGCCCCACTGTGCCATCAAACAATGCCACCTAATGCTGCCACTGTGCCATCAAATGCTGCAACCAAATGCTACCACTGTGCCCAAATGCCGCCACTGTGCCCATGAAATGCCACCACCAAATGCCGCCACTGTGCCCATCAAATGCTGCAACTTTTTGTAGCTGCTGACGTTTAAATGGGTGGAACTCTGCTTTAATCACTTAAGGACCGCTGCACTATTTACGTCAGTAGAATGGCACTGCTGGGCACATGGACGTACAGGTAGGTTTAAGATGCCCAGCCGTGGGTCGCGAGCACGCCGGCCCTGTCCTCCGTGACCGCGGGACCCAATCGCCGCCGGTGTCCAGCGATCGGGTCACAGAGCGGAAGAACGGGGAGAGGTAAGTGTAAACAAACCTTCCCCGTTCTTCCTAGTGTGGCTGTCAGTGAACGTCTGTTCTCTGTGTTAGGGAATGATGATCAGTGACGTCACAGGCACAGCCACGCCCCCACAGTAAGAACACTTCCTTAGTTCACACTTAACCCCTACAGTGCCCCCTCCTGGTTAACCCCTTCACTGCCAGTGTCATTTTCACAGTTATCAGTGCATTTCTATAGCACTTTACACTGTGAAAATGACACGTCGCAGTCACGTCGCCATTACTATAGGCATTGTGCTAGTCCTAGTGATTGGTGCTTGCCATTTGTCTTGTTAACCATTTAACTACTGTCCAATAGTCAGTGGCGGCTGGTGCTTTAAAATTTTTGGGGGGCGCAAGCAAATTAAAAAATAAATTAATTGCAGCCTCACTGTGCCCATTAAACACAGCTACTGTGCCCATCAATTGCCGCCACTGTGCCCATCAATTGTCACCACTGTGCCCATCAATTGTTGCCACTGTGCCCATCAATTGTCGCCACTGTGCCATGCCAAATGCAGCCACTGTGCCCATCAATTGTCGCCACTGTGCCCATCAATTGTCGCCACTGTGCCATGCCAAACGCAGCCACTGTGCCCACCAATTGTCGCCACTGTGCCCATCAAAAACTGCAAATTTGCCCTGTAAAATGCCGCCAGATTGCACCCCCCCCCCCCCCGACCGGCACTTACCTTTCTCAAATCAGCCATCCTCCCTCCACGCTCTCTCTGTGTCTTCTCCCACCCTCGATGTCGCTTCAGCCAATCAGGTTACTGGTAACCAGATCCGGTGAAACTGATTGGCTGAGACGCATGTCAGCGTTAACCAGGGAACGCACATCCTGTGCGCCCTCTGGTTAACTATTTGGAAGCCGATTAGAGCCCACAGGCTGTAATTGGGAAGCCTATCTGATAGACACTTCCAAAACCATCCAGCTGCTGTTATTCAGATGGCTGGCGCTCACCAGGGTGCCGGCCATCTGAATAGTGGGCGGCAGCGGCGACAATACATAGATTCATGCAATGCATGAATCTATGTATTGCTGACTTGAGTTATGGAGGTTAGGATGAAGGAAAAAAACTGGGACAGCCGCACTCCAAAAAAACTCCTCCTTTAATTAAAAATCACAAAATACATGCCACAGCAAAAAACAGCACAACAAAAGAAAAGCTGACGTTTCGCACTATGCCTTAGTGCTTCTTCATAGCTATGAAGAAGCACTAAGGCATAGTGCGAAACGTCAGCTTTTCTTTTGTTGTGCTGTTTTTTGCTGTGGCATGTATTTTGTGATTTTTAATTAAAGGAGGAGTTTTTTTGGAGTGCGGCTGTCCCAGTTTTTTTCCTTCATCCTAACCTGCATTTTGATTGCACTGCCTGCACCCTTGGCTCGGACCACAGGAATCAGATTACCTGGTTCTCTTTGAGCGGTTACCCACTCTCTCATTTCATTTCTGACTTGAGTTATGGGTGGAGGGGAGAGAGGGGGCGGCGCTCCTGCGCCCACTATGGACGCACCGCCACTGCCAATAATATAAGAGCTGTTCAAGCTTTTCTTAGACACTGTGGGCCAGGTTCAGAAAGAAGATACGACGGCGTATCTCCTGATACGCCGTCGTATCTCTGAGTCCGGCCGTCGTATCTATGCGCCTGATTCATAGAATCAGGTTACGCATAGATATGCCTAAGATCCGACAGGTGTAAGTGACTTACACCGTCGGATCTTAGGCTGCAATTCCAGGCCGGCCGCTAGGTGGCGCTTCCGTATCTTTTACGCGTCGAATATGCAAATGAGCATTTACGCCGATTCAGAAACGAACGACCGCCCGTCGCTTTTTTTCCGTCGTTTGCGTTCGGCTTTTTCCGGCGGAAATTTACCCTTGCTATAGTCGTTCGCGAATACGGCCTGACGTAATTTACGTTAACGTCAAAACCAATAACGTCCTTGCGACGTCATTTGGAGCAATGCACGCTGGGAAAATTTGCGGACGGCGCATGCGCTGTTCGATCGGCGCAGGGACACGCCTGATTTAAATTTTAGACGCCCCCAAACCGCGGAATTTGAATTCCGCCGGGGGATTTACGATACGCCGCCGCAACTTTAGAGGCAAGTGCTTTTTGAATAAAGCACTTGCCTCAAAAACTTGCGGCGGCGTAACGTAAATCAGATAGGTTACGCGGATCTAAAGACCTATCTGAATCTGGCCCATTGTGTTTTTTCTCTAACTTGGGTACCAATGTTCCCACAACCTAAGCGCAGATTTGAAAAATCTTTCATGTTAGAACTTTATTTACAACTGTAGCTTGGGAGTTTTTTTAAATATTACCTCCACAGAGTTTGTAAGCACCCCAAGAAAGATGTACTTCACTTTCCGAGAAAATGCTGTGTTTGATGTTTATGGTGTTAAAACCTATTTATAACAGTTTGTTTTCTTAAATGGGCACATATTCCCACAGACATAACCATGTGGAAAGCCTTCCCAAAGTCATGGATGCTGTAGTAGCTGCAAAGGAAGGCCAGCAGCATGTACGCGGTACATTTGGAATGGGAATTTCTTTACAGATACAGATTTTTTAACCAGATAGTGTAGGACCTGAATTCTTTAAGACCTCAGGGGCAATTCCTGCTCTTTTTGATCAGATGTAAATAGTACCTGTCACTGTCTATGCTATCACAAGGCATGTTGTTCATCTAAAAAATAATAAAAGGAACATTGTAAAAAAAAAAAATTACGTAAAATAAATGTAAAAAAAAAAAAAAGTAAAAGATAAAAATAAATGTAAGTGCTGATGCTAAAAAAAAAATTGGGGGGGGGGGGGGCGCAAACAAACTAAAACAAATGTGAAAAAAAACTTAAATTGCTGCCACTGTGCCATCAAACGCTGCCACTGTGCCATGAAAAAATAGAGCCACTGTGCCATCAATTGCAACCACTGTGCCCATCAAATGCTGCCAATGTGCCAAATTCTGTCAGTGTGAGTGTACCCCCCCCCCGCTTGCCATCTGCCCGGCACTTACCCTGTCTTGTGGGGCAGCGGGCGATGGCGACGATCGGGGTCCTTCATGTCTCCTGCACTCCCGTCCTCTCCTCCCGTCAGGCGTCCAATAGCGATGACTGTTGTTTCAGCCAATCAGGTGACAGGTAACCAGACCTGAGCAACCTGATTGGCTGAGAGGCAGGTCAGTGTTAGGGAAGCAATGTATCGGTTCCCTAACACACCACTGAGTAATCAGCAAAGCCCACAGGCTCTAATTAGGAAGTCTATTAGAGCCTATGGCTGTAATCAAGCACTTCCAAAACATACCTGCTGTTGTAATTCATGGGGCACATGAATAGGGGGCGGCAGCGGCGACGCTAGATAGATTTGGGATGAATTAGAGCAGAGACTGCGAGCCAGGCCTTCTCGTCCAACATCAGTGCCTGACCTTTGGTTGCCACCTGTCCAGGTTTGGACAGAACAGTCCGTGTTTAGAATCATGTGCCTAGGTTTCAGTCCACCTGAAACCCGGACACATTATTCAGATAGGACTGTGCCAGGACCATCAGGAGAGGACCTTTGCTAGAAGCATCCACCCCCAGCACATATCTGACCCCCACCCCCTGCTAGCACAAGCCCTCACCCCTCCCAAAGTGCCCCCCAGCACATATCTGACCCTCCTGCCTTCCAGCTAGCACAAGTTCACTAAACCTCCCAAAGTACCCCCCCCCCCATCACTCAATGGACCCCCAACCTCCCTACTTGCACAAGTCTTTTCCCCTCCCAAAGTGCCCCTCCAGCACATATCCGAACCCCTGCTAGCACAAGTCCTCTGCTCTCCCAAAGCAACCCCCAGCACATATCCGACTACCCCTGCTAGCACAAGTCCTCTCCCCTTCCAAACTGCCCCCTTCTTACTCCCACTCCCCCAAATCAAAGAGATGCCAGCTGCCACAGAGGTAATGATCGTGGCATCTGGGACCTTGGGCAACCCACAAAAAGATGCAGGGCAATCACCCCGGCTGCCCATGCTAGGCAAGTTTGTGGCGCCAAGTGCCAGATGCTTTTCTTTTGTTTAACCATGCCGCTTTAAGCTCCTCCCACTGTTACCACAATTTGTCAACACCCACTGTTCGCCATGACCTGTGTAGCACGCCGCATTTCTGCTCTTTGGGGTACCCAAATGTGCTCCAGGTCTTTTACAATCATATAGTGTATACTATAAAAAAAAAAGTAATACGTGCCCCTGAAGAAAAGGTGGCAACCCTAACCTGACCTCACAAATGGGCTTCTGGTCAAACATTCCCATAAACACACTCCTAAACCTTGTGGACGGCCTTCCCAGAAGAGTTGAAGCTGTTATAGCTGCAAAGGGTGGGCCAACTTAATATTGAGCCCTACAGACTAAGTCCCCTTTCACACTATACGACTTGTCCCATGATTTTGGACTGCAAAATCGTATGACAAGTCATTCTCCATGATTTTCAATGACTAGCATTCATACTGGCACGACTTTAAGTCCTACCTACTTCAAAGTAGTCCCTGCACTACTTTGGTCCTATTTTGATGCCACTTACACAGGCATCCATTGAAATCACGGCCGTAAAATTGCGCGACTTTGAAGTTGCACAAGTGTGAAAGGGGCATAAGACTGGGATGCCATTAAAGTTCATGTGTGTGTAAAAAAAAACATGTCTTACCTTGGCACAGCAGCAGAGAGAAGAGGAATAAAAACATTCATTGGGCATTGGGTGCCCGTCACAGCTGGGTAGTAAATTCTGAGTGTTGTTCACCAGTTTGCAGGCAACTGTGTGTGTTTCTCACAAACCACACAAATTCGTTTGGCGGGAAGGTGTTAAATAAAAAGATACTGGGAGTGGAGGGAGGCAGATGGAAAGGGTTTCATCAATCATGGGGTTCTGGAGTCCTGTGTGCTTGTATGCTGCATCTTTGATGCGCCTTTAGAAAATGTGCCAAAACCTCAGGACATAATAGAAGTCTATGGCCTCGTACAGACGAGAGGATATCCGCTGGAAACGGTCTGCCGGACCGTTTTCCAGCAGATAAATCCTCTGGCGGATTTGGATCTGATGGCTGTACACATCATCAGATCGAAATCCCCGCGGAATACATCCGCTGTGACGTGGCCGCGCCCTCGCCGCGACGATGACGCGGCAACGTGCGCGACCCTGGAAGGTAAATACTTCCACGCATGCGTCGAATCATTACGACGCATGCGAGGGATGGGAGCGGACAGACTGATCCGGTGAGTCTATACAGACGACCGGATCAGTCCGCTGGACTGGATTCTAGTGGATAGATTTCTTAGCATGCTAAGACATTTTTATTCGCTGGGAATCCGTCGGCTGGATTTTTATCCGCCTGAAAATGTCCGCTAGGCCGTACACACGACCGAATCTATCTGCTGGAACTGATCCGCGGATCAATCCCAGCGGATCGATCCGGTCGTGTGTACGGGGCCTAAGACAAACCACTGGTAACCTTAACTGTGAAAGCAGATTCAAATAAGGAAGGGGAACATGGTTATCCCATGTAGGGATAAGAATAAGGGGTAGTAGGGATAAGGCCACTTTTACACTGAGGCGCTTTACAGGCTGGTTCAGCAGGAACCGGTTGAATTTTGATCCATGTATGGACAATGGGCCAGATCCACAAAGAGCCGGCGTAACGTAAAAATTCCCATTTAAGTTACACTGCCTTAAAATTTCTACCTAAGTGCCCGATCCACAAAGCACTTACCTAGAAATTTTCGGGTGTGTAACTTAAATTCCGCTGGCGCAAGGCGTTCCTCTTCAAATGGGGGCAATTCCCATTTAAATTAGGCGCGCTCCCGCGCCGGCCGTACTGCGCATGCTCGTGACGTCATTTTCCCGACGTGCATATCGCGAAATTACGTTACGCCGAGCTTTGTTTTTTAAAACAAAAAAAAAAAACGCGTCGCTGGACAGAAGGGTCTGCTTTTACAAGGTGTAAACAGTTTACACTTTGTAAAAGCAGCCCTAATTTTACGATAGCAAACTAAAACTTACGGAGAAAAAACAAAGCTGAAAAGCTTTATGGATCTCCGTAAGTGCTAATTTGCATACCCGAGGCGGCATTTCGACGCGAAATGCACCCAGTGGCGGATGCGGTACTGCATCCTAAGATCCGGCAGTGTAAGTCTCTTACACATGCCGGATCTTCTGCCTATCTATTGGAAACTGATTCTGTGGATCAGTTCCAAAGATAGAAACAGGGATACGACGGCATAACAGTAGATACGCCGGCGTATCCCTTTTGAGGATCTGGCCCAATGTGGTTAAACAGAAGTTGATCTAACGACTGACTTCTGTATAGCCACCCTGTTGGATTTTTGCCACTTGATCAGAGCTGCAGGAAGTTTACACAATTAATCAAAGCAGCAATATAGATTAATTAAATAATAAATATAAGACAGTACCTGCCAGCATGTTAAATTAACATAAAATGTAATTATTATTAGAAATAACCACGCTGACTTAATTCATTTTGTGAATTTGTTTACTCTGTGTAGAGATTTTTTAATTTAATTTTTTTGCACAATAAAATTGCATGGAAGTATGAGCTATATAACAATAAATAAATAACAACTTATTTAACACTCAAGTCACTAACAATGACATATTGGGGGTTATTTACGAAAGGCAAATCCACTTTGCACTACAAGTGCAAAGTGCACTCGAAATTACACTGAAAGTGCACTTGGAAGTGCAGTCGCTGTAGATCTGAGGGGGACATGCAAGGAAAAAAAAAAGAGCATTTTAGCTTGCACATGATTGAATGATAAAATCAGCAGAGCTTTCCCTAATTTCAGATCTACCCCTCAGACTTAGGCCCCATACTCACGAGCAAACATGTCTGCTGAAACTGGCCCGCAGGCCAGTTTCAGCAGACATGTTTGGTCGTGTGTGGGCGCGAGCGGGCCGAATTCCAGCAAACATTTGCCCGCCGGGCCTTTTCCCAGCAGACAAATATTCCTGGACTTGTTTTAAAACAGTCCGCTGGAATTCTGCCCGCTCGGACATGTACGGTCGTCAGTACAGACCTACCGTACATGTCCAGGCGCCCGCCGTCCCTCGCATGCGTCGAATGACTTCGACGCATGCGTGGAAGCATTTTAAAGGCGGGCCGCCCACGTCGCCGCGTCATTGTCGCGGCGACACCGCGTCATCGACGCGGCGACACCGCGGACACGCCCCGCGTATTGTTTACGCGCGGACTTCTGTACGATGGTGTGTACAACCATCGTACAGAAGCCCTCTGGCAGACATGTATGGTGAAAACGGTCCGACGGACCGCTTTCACCATACATGTTTGGTCGTGAGTACCCGGCCTTACAGAAACTGCACTTCAAAGTGCACTTTCAGTGCAATTTCAAGTGCATGTTGCACTTGTAGTGCAAAGTGGATTTGGCTTTTGTAAATAACCCCCATTGTATCATGTATGGAGATTAAACTATATCTTACCAACCCAACCAGTGTTGCATTAGTTTATGGAACCACCTGGGGGTCACATAAATGATGAACCATAGGGAATGTTCAGGGAGCTTCAAGGAAACGATCAACAGATCGTCTGATGGAGGTACCATGATGATCTGTGTGTGAGTAATGATGTATTTTCTTACTGTAAAGAAAACTAGCATTGGGACTTTAAATGAGGCATATGAAAAACATACGCCTCCATCCCTGTTGGATACAAAAAAGAGGGGAGATTTTGGGACTTTAGATGAGATGCGTTTTTAAGCAAACAGTAAGTATAAATAAAGTTGTAAACGTTTATAATCAGGCTCAAACTTACCACCCAAACAGCAAGCCAAATTCAACTGTCTAACTGTGTACATTAATAGCAGAGGATTGGTTGCATGCATTTGCAAGTACATGATTAGGCTGCAGGCCTCGCCAAGGCTCTCTGCATTCTGCAGTCCTAACTAAACTTTTAGATCTAGATTCACGTAGATTTCGGCCGGGGTAGCGTATCTCAGATACACTATGCCGCCATAAGTTTGAGCCGCAGTGTAACTGGGCCGGCGTAAGCCCGCCTAATTCAAAATAGGCTGGTTGGGGGCGTGTTCTATGTAAAATACTAGTGACCCCACGTATTTGACGTTTTTAACGAACGGCGCATGCGCCGTCCGTGGACGTATCCCAGTGCGCATGCTCCAAATGATGTTGGCAAATTGTCATGCTTTCCACGTGAACGTAAATTACGGCCAGCCCCATTCACGGACGAGTTATGCAAACGACGTAAAATTTGAAAAATTTAACGCGGTTCCGACGTCCATACTTAACATTGGCTGCGCCATGTTTTTGGTGGTTTATCTTTACGCCTGAAAACCCCTTACGTAAACGGCGCATCTTTACTGCGACGGCCGGGCGTACGTTCGTGAATAGGCGTATCTAGCTGATTAACATATTCTAGGCGTAAATCAGCGTACACGCCCAGGGCCGGATTTGCTCTCCCTGCCGCCCCAAGGCCAGGTTCCACAATGCACCCCCTCCCCGCCAACCAAATCAATGGAGAATGTGTGGCACGGTTAGTTCAACTATGTTTTGTTTGTTTTTTTACTTTTTTATCACTTTTTTTATTTTTATTTATTTGTAGCTTGTCGCTTACTTTTTTAAATTTTTGTATCATTTTCTTATTATTTTTCTTATACTTTACTTTTTTATTTTATTAATTTAATTATTATTTCTTATTATTTATTTATTTTTTATAAAAAAAAATTCACTTAACTTTTTTGCTATCACACAGGAGAAAACAATTTCCTGTGTGATAGCAATTGGAGGTGACACGTTCTCTTTATTGACCCTGTCACCTCCAAAACAGGAGTCCTAGCACTGTGCTAGAACTCCTGTCACAGCTGAGATGGGAAGAGCACAGCTCTCCCCTCTCACTGTGTACATCGGCAGCATGGACAGGAGACAGACTCGGTGGCCGGGGGGAGGACGGAGTCCCGAAGACAGAGCCAGCAGAGAGAGGTATGTGGGGTGGGGGGGGGGGGGGAAGGACGGATGGGAGCACATATTTTACAAGTGATTTCGGCGACATCGCCGCAATCACTTGTTAACGAGCGAGCGGATTCCCCCATAACTTACCGCCCTTAACTGTTTGTTCCGGGCGTCGGGGGACTCCATGCCACTGACGCCCCTTAGAGCCCTGCCGCCCCAAGGCCTTGTGGGAAATCCGGGCCTGTACACGCCCCTAGCGGCCAGCGTAAATATGCAGTTAAGGTACGACGGCGTAGGAGACTTACGCCGGTCGTATCTTAGCAAAATTTAAGCGTATCTCAGTTTGAGCATACGCTTAAAGTTGCGACGGCGGGGATTCGGACTTACGATGGCGTATCTACTGATACGCCCGTCATAAGTCTTTGTGAATCTACCCCATAGGCCCCCGTACACACGATCGGATCTATCCGCTGAAACTGGTCCGACGGACCAGTTTCAGCAGACAGATCCGGTCGTGTGTAGGCCCGACCGGACAATTATCCGGCGAATCGGACAGTTTCCAGCGGACAAAAATTTCTTAGCCTGCTAAGAAATCTGTCCGCTGGAAACCTATCCGCCGGACGTGTTCGGTCGTCTGTACAGACTCACCAGACACGTCCGACCGACTGCCATCCCTCGCATGCGTCGTACTCATTCGACGCATGCGTGGAAGCTTTGAACTTCCAGGGTCGCCCACGTCGCCGCGTCATTGTCGCGTCGACGTCCCCACGTATTGTTTACGCGCGGATTTCTGTCTGATGGTGTGTACAACCATCAGACAGAAATCTCCGGGCGGACATGTCCGCTGAAAACGGTCCGGCGGACCGTTTGCAGCGGGCTGTCCGTCCGTGTGTACGAGGCCTTAAAGTCTCCTCAATAGAGGCATATAAATACTGATGAGTAGATGGAGGGCAGGTGACTAGGGGTGTGTCCCCGCCTCCACCTATGCTTGGTATGGTAGTAAAGAGCACTGAAAAAAAACGCATATATGTATAAGGGTATCAAACGCATCTCCATCCCTGTATAATATAAAGAAAACTACCATTGGGACTTTAAATGAGGCATATGAAAAACATACGCTTTTGGGACTTTGGATGAGATGTGTTTTTAAGCAAACAGTAAGCTAAGAAATCTATCCGCTGGAATCCTGTCCGCCGGACTTATCCGGTCGTCTGTACAGACTCACCGGATAAGTCCGTCCAATCCCATCCCTCGCATGCGTCGTAATGATTCGACGCATGCGTGGAAGTATTTACCTTCCAGGGTCGCGCACGACGCCGCGTCATCGTCGCGGCGACGGCACGGCCACGTCACCGCGGATGTATTCCGCTGGGATTTTGATCTGATGGTGTGTACAGCCATCAGATCAAAATCCGCCAGAGGATTTATCCACTGGAAACAGTCCGGCGGACCGTTTCCAGCAGAAATCCTCTCGTCTGTACGAGGCCCAAGCCCTCTTTTTTGTATCCAACAGGGATGGAGGCGTATGTTTTTCATATGCCTCATTTAAAGTCCCAATGCTAGTTTTCTTTATAATATACAGGGATGGAGATGCGTTTGATACCCTTATACATTTATGCGGTTTTTTTCAGTGCATACCATACCAAGCATAGGTGGAGGCGGGGACACACCCCTAGTCAACTGCCCTCCATCTACCCATCAGTATTTATATGCCTCTATTGAGGAGACTTTAAAAGTTTAGTTAGGACTAGGGATGAGCTTTGTGTTCTACTCGAACGTATGTTCGACTCGAACATCGTATGTTCGACTCGAACATCGTATGTTCGACTCGAACATCGTATGTTCGACTCGAACATCGTATGTTCGACTCGAACATCGTATGTTCGTACGTTCGTCGAATTTCGAACAAAATGGGTGAGGCGTGTGAGGCGCGTCGGCCCATAATTCACTGTGGCATTGCGCGCTGATGATTGGTCAAGCATGCACCATGAACCTGCATGCTTGGCCAATCACAGCGCGCAAAAAACGAAGAACCATAATTGGCCAAAGCCAGCGTGGCTTTGGTCAATTATGGCTCAGGGGGTTTAGTACACGCCCCACACTATATAAGGCCGCCTGTAAGGACGACTTACGCAAACAACGTAATTTTTTTAATTTTCGACACGGGAACGATGGCCATACTTAACATTGACTGCGCCTCATAGACCCAGTGGCGACTTTACGCCGGGAAAAGCCTAACGTAAACGTCGTAACTTTACCGTGTCGGCCGTGCGTACGTTCGGGAATTCGCGTTTCTTGCAAATTTGCATACTCGATGGGGAAATCGACGGAAGCGCCACCTAGCGGGCAAAAAAAAATTGCAGTTAAGATCCGACGGCGTAAGAGACTTACGCCTGTCGGATCTAATGAATATCTATGCGTAACTGATTCTATGAATCAGTCGCATAGATACGACGGCGCTAGGCAGAGATACGACGGCGTATCTGGAGATGCGCCGTCGTATCTCTTTTGTGAATCTGGGCCACAGTGTCTTTTCTACTAGATAGATAGATAGATAGATAGATAGATAGATAGAGCAGGAAGGCTAGTGAGTTTAGTTAAATTTACAGTGTGTAGAGGATATATATATATATATACATCCTAGCGTTGTACATATATTTATACACTGTATAGCTTAGCTAGATCAGCTATTCCTATTGTTAGGCAGTAGATTGTGCTAGATGCAGTGCTCTAACGTGTTGTATTGCCTGCATAGTGTTTAGTTTACACCTAAACATAGTACTCAGTGTTAGTGGACGTGTGCTATTTTATTGCACATACACGCAGTTGCTGTTACTGTACGTGTGCTATTTATTTGCACATAAACGCAGTCGCTGTTAATGCACGTGAGCTTTTTAATTTCACATAAACGCAGTCGCTCTTACTGCACGTGTGCTGTTTTTTAGCCCATAAACGCAGTCACTCTTACTGCACGTTTGCTGTGTTTTTGCCCATAAACGCAGTCGCTGTTAGTGCACGTTTGCTGTGTATTTGCCCATAAACGCAGTCGCTCTTACTGCACGTTTGCTGTGTTTTTGCCCATAAATGCAGTCGCTGTTAGTGCACGTTTGATGTGTTTTTGCCCATAAACGCAGTCGCTCTTACTGCACGTTTGCTGTGTTTTTGCCCATAAACGCAGTCGCTGTTAGTGCACGTTTGCTGTGTTTTTGCCCATAAACACAGTCACTGTTAGTGCACGTTTGTTGTGTTTCTGCCCATAAACGCAGTCGCTGTTAGTGCACGTTTGCTGTGTTTTTGCCCATAAACGCAGTCGCTGTTAGTGCACGTTTGCTGTGTTTTTGCCCATAAACACAGTCACTGTTAGTGCACGTTTGCTGTGTTTCTGCCCATAAACGCAGTCGCTGTTAGTGCACTTTTGCTGTGTTTTTGGCCATAATCGCAGTCGCTCTTACTGCACGTTTGCTGTGTTTTTGTACATATATTTATACACTGTATAGCTTAGCTAGATCAGCTATTCCTATTGTTAGGCAGTAGATTGTGCTAGATGCAGTGCTCTAACGTGTTGTATTGCCTGCATAGTGTTTAGTTTACACCTAAACATAGTACTCAGTGTTAGTGGACGTGTGCTATTTTATTGCACATACACGCAGTTGCTGTTACTGTACGTGTGCTATTTATTTGCACATAAACGCAGTCGCTGTTAATGCACGTGAGCTTTTTAATTTCACATAAACGCACTCACTCTTACTGCACGTTTGCTGTGTTTTTGCCCATAAACGCAGTCGCTGTTAGTGCACGTTTGATGTGTTTTTGCCCATAAACGCAGTCACTGTTAGTGCACGTTTGATGTGTTTTTGCCCATAAACGCAGTCGCTCTTACTGCACGTTTGCTGTGTTTTTGCCCATAAACGCAGTCGCTGTTAGTGCACGTTTGCTGTGTTTTTTCCCATAAACGCAGTCACTGTTAGTGCACGTTTGCTGTGTTTCTGCCCATAAACGCAGTCACTGTTAGTGCACGTTTGCTGTGTTTTTGCCAATAAACGCAGTCGCTCTTACTGCACATTTGCTGTGTTTTTTCCCATAAACGCAGTCGCTGTTAGTGCACGTTTGCTGTGTTTTTGCCCATAAACGCAGTCGCTGTTAGTGCACGTTTGCTGTGTTTTTGCCCATAAACACAGTCACTGTTAGTGCACGTTTGCTGTGTTTCTGCCCATAAACGCAGTCGCTGTTAGTGCACTTTTGCTGTGTTTTTGGCCATAATCGCAGTCGCTCTTACTGCACGTTTGCTGTGTTTTTGGCCATAAACGCAGTCGCTGTTAGTGCGCGTTTGCAGTGTTTTTGGCCATAAACGCAGTCGCTCTTACTGCACGTTTGCTGTGTTTTTGCCCATAAACGCAGTCGCTGTTAGTGCATGTTTGCTGTGTTTTTGCCCATAAACGCAGTTGCTGTTAGTGCACGTTTGCTGTGTTTTTGCCCATAAACGCAGTCGATCTTACTGCACGTTTGCTGTGTTTTTGCCCATAAACGCAGTCGATCTTACTGCACGTTTGCTGTGTTTTTGCCCATAAACGCAGTCAATCTTACTGCACGTTTGCTGTGTTTTTTCCCATAAACGCAGTCGATTTTACTGCAGGTTTGCTGTGTTTTTGCCCATAAACGCAGTCGATCTTACTGCACGTTTGCTGTGTTTTTGCCCATAAACGCAGTCGATCTTACTGCATGTTTGCTGTGTTTTTGCCCATAAACGCAGTCGATCTTACTGCACGTTTGCTGTGTTTTTGCCCATAAACGCAGTCGATCTTACTGCACGTTTGCTGTGTTTTTGCCCATAAACGCAGTTGCTGTTAGTGCACGTTTGCTGTGTTTTTGCCCATAAACGCAGTCCCTCTTACTGGACAGGTGCTGTTTATTTCTGATTTTGTTCTGTGCAATCTATTAAAATGTCTGGAAGGACAACAAAGAAAGGCAAAGAGTCACGAGGGCAAGCAGGCTCTGCATCTAGAGGCAACGCTGGTGGTGGACACGGTGCATCCTCTTCAGGACGTGGCCGTCTGACACGCTCATCCTTCTTTTCGGGAGCTGGCCGTGTTGAGCCTCAACATGCAGAGAAATTAGAGTGGATGACCAAGCTGTCCTCATCCTCTCTCACCCAGGCTGAGCTTAGTTTATCTGGCAAAGCAGCTGCCAAGGCGTCCTCTTCCCTCTGCACAATGGCATCACACAATCCTTCCCTAGTCCCACCATGTCCTCCTGAGGAGTCCCCCGAACTGTTTCAACACAGTGTTGGGTACATGCTACATGAAGATGCGCAGCATTTTGAAGGCTCCGATGACGGAACACAGATAGAGGAAGGCAATGATGTGAGCCCAGAGAGAGCGGGTGCCCGAGAGGGACAGCAATCTGGCAGTCATGTTCCCCTAGCTGCAGCATACTGCCAGGTTTTCGACAGTGATGAGGAGGGAAGGGATGATGAGGTCACTGACTCTACGCAGGTGCCTGATAGGAGAGAGGAGGAGGAAGAGGAGGAGGAGGAAGAGGCACAGGCACATCTCCAAAGAGGCAGGATGCCCTCCAGGGGACAGCTTAAGGGCAGCACACCAACTGCATTACATCGCAGAGCTACGCCTGTGCAGGGTGCTGCTGCGTCTCAATGGTACTGCAAAAGTTCTTTGGTGTGGGCCTTTTTTGAGACATACAAGGTATGGCAGGAATGGGAGGCTTTATTGGCAGCGGTAGGGGGGGACGCGGATGGCAGCGAGGTAAGTTGGGCGGTGCTGTACTTCGTATCCAGGAACATGGAGGAGGGGGTGTCGGTGTCCGCACTGAACAAGAAGATGGCGGCGTTGGCATTTTGGTTTAAATTGCGGGGGGGCGAGGACCTCACTAAAGATTTCTGGGTCCGACAAGCGCTCAGAGGTTACAGGCGGTCCAACAAGACCAAGGACTCTAGGCGCCCGGTGTCATTTGAAGTCCTGGGAGGCCTGCTGGCACACTTGCCGGCAGTGTGCTCCACGGAGTTCGAGACATTCCTGTTCAAGGCGGCTTTTACGTTAGCATTTTTTGGGGCGTTCAGGATAAGCGAGCTTGTTAGTCCGTCCAAGAAGGTACAGGGTGGCCTGGGGTGTCAGGATGTTGCCTTCAGGGAAGACAGGGTCTCGGTATGGCTCAGACGGTCTAAGACGGACCAAGCTGGCAGGGGCAAAGAAATCCAGATCTTTGCGCTCCCGGGATCCCCGTTGTGTCCGATTAGGGCCGTGGGGGAATATCTAGGCCGGCGCCCGGGGGTGGGGGGCCCCTTTTTGGTACACGCAGATGGGTCCCCTCTGTCAAAATTTCAGTTCATAGCGGTTTTCCGGAAGGGTTTGTGTGCACTGGGTTTGGAGGGTAGTTGTTTATCTTCCCATTCCTTTAGGATAGGGGCGGCTACGGAGGCAGCCCGATCCGGGCTGCCTGTGGAGGCGGTTAAGCGCATAGGGCGGTGGGAATCCAACAGGTTCCGTAGTTATGTTCGTCCTCAGCTGGTGGTAGGTCTGTGAGCGGTATGTGTGTGCATGGTAATTTATGGTTGCTGTGGTTACGGTGGTATGCCTGTTTTTTTATTTCTTTCAGATGCGGTACAGGCCCTGGTATGGATCCTGGGCCATTCTTATGTGCATTGGGGGGCAAAACGGGCAGAGGTTAGACGGGAGGGTCGTCAATTAGGCTTTGCCCGGGCAGAGGCGTGTATTCGGTGGCTAGGGGTGCAAGGGATGATGTGGGGCAGGGTGGTACCGGAGGTGCACCGGTTTGCACGTCTGGACCGCCCGCCTGACGTGTTAGTTCTGCATGTTGGCGGTAACGACATGGGGGTTAGGTCCATGCTAGACGTGACGAGGGACATTAAATTCGATGTCCTTCGGCTCCGGATGGCCTTTCCTGGCACAGTCATAGTGTGGTCTGACATGATTGCGCGGACCTCATGGCGACTTGCCAGGTCGGTAGAGGGTGTGAACAGGGCCAGGAGAAAAGTGAACCGTGATGTGGGCAGGTTCATGGCGAAGAACGGGGGATTAGTAGCGCGGCACTTGGAGTTGGAGGAGGAAACATGGCGTTTCCTGCGGGGGGACGGGGTGCACCTTAATGCGATCGGGATCGATTTATGGTTTTTGGGGCTACAGGACGGCATCGAGAGGGCCCTTAGAGTGTGGAGGAGCACACAAGGTTAAGGTTTTATCCTTGTGCGCTGGTGGCGGGTGTTTGGTCTCTGCGGGTGAGGATTGGTAACTTCGGGACGGAAGTTAGGACCTGTCGGTGAGAGGGGTCCGGATAGTGGGAGTTCCAGAGAAAGGAGTCTATCTCAAAAACATTGGTTCGGGGCCCTGCGGTCACCAGTTGTCTCTGAGCACGCATCGGCTTGAGGCCAATTAGTTTGAGTCAGAGACCGCAGGGCAATGCTTAGTTGTTAGAGATATGGTAGAGGGCCTGCAGAGATCAACACGAAGTGGAAGAGGCAACAGAGTTCAGCGGTTATGTTATGTTAATGTAAGAATTGTAAATAATAAAAGTAAGGCTGCTACGGCCGATATATTTTCCCCAACACATTGGTGTGGTCTCAGTTACTAATATCTAAAGGTGGGGTGATCAGGGGGTGTATTGGTTATGGAAGGGGTTGGGGGGTAAAAAGGAGGTATCGGTTATACCCTGGTCAAGAAAAGCCCGTAGCTATGGAGCGAAGTGTAATGAGTGAAGGGCGGGCATGACAGGGTTAACTGTAACTGTGTTTACTTGGTTGGGATCATGCTGCATGGTACAGGCAGCAGGAGAGGAGGAATCTTTCCCGGGTCTGGCAGAGCTGAGTTGTTACTAACAGCAGGATTGGCTGAGAGAGGTGGGGGGAGATATGGGAGGTCATAAAAGGGGGGAGGAGCCCGCCCTCGTGACCACACGGAGAGGAGAAGTCCCCGCCCACCCTCCCCTATGTTTATGGTTTTTTTTTGTTTCTGCTTTATGTTTTGTGTATGTGTGTGTTTGTCTTCTGTGTAGTGCGTGTCTGCTTTGTTTTACTGCACAGGAGTCGATGGAGAGTTGTCGTGGCAGCGGGTGTTTGGTCTCTGCGGGTGAGGATTGGTAACTTCGGGACGGAAGTTAGGACCTGTCGGTGAGAGGGGTCCGGATAGTGGGAGTTCCAGAGAAAGGAGTCTATCTCAAAAACATTGGTTCGGGGCCCTGCGGTCACCAGTTGTCTCTGAGCACGCATCGGCTTGAGGCCAATTAGTTTGAGTCAGAGACCGCAGGGCAATGCTTAGTTGTTAGAGATATGGTAGAGGGCCTGCAGAGATCAACACGAAGTGGAAGAGGCAACAGAGTTCAGCGGTTATGTTATGTTAATGTAAGAATTGTAAATAATAAAAGTAAGGCTGCTACGGCCGATATATTTTCCCCAACACATTGGTGTGGTCTCAGTTACTAATATCTAAAGGTGGGGTGATCAGGGGGTGTATTGGTTATGGAAGGGGTTGGGGGGTAAAAAGGAGGTATCGGTTATACCCTGGTCATGTGATTCCGTGGCTCTCCCCTAACTCCAGCCACCCCTCCCACTTCCTCGATCCTGGCAAGGCTGTAATGGGGGCAATGTAAGGCTGTAATGGGGGCAATGCAAGGCTGCAATGGAGGCAATGCAAGGCTGCAATGGAGGCAATGCAAGGCTGCAATGGAGGCAATGCAAGGCTGTAATGGGGGCAATGTAAGCCTGCAATGGGGGAAATGCAAGGCTGCAGTGGAGGCAATGCAAGGCTGTAATGGGGGAAATGCAAGGCTGCAATGGAGGCAATGCAAGGCTGCAATGGAGGAAATGCAAGGCTGCAATTAAGGGCAATGTAAGGCTGCAATGGAGGCCAATGTGAGGCTGCAATGGAGGCCAATGTGAGGCTGCAATGGAGGCCAAAGTGAGGCTGCAATGGGGTCAATGTAAGGCTGCAATGGGGGCATAGCGAGGCCGCAATGTTGGGCACGGTGAGGCCACAATGTGGGGCACAGTGAGGCTGCAATGTTGGGCACGGTGAGGCTGCAGTGATGGGCACAGGTCATGCTACATTGATGGGCACAGGTGAGCCTGCATTGATGGGCACTGGCGAGGCTGTGCTGAGGGGAACTGATAAAGTTGTTGTTAATATTTATTTTTTTAACTTAATTTTGCATAAAACATTTAATTGTAATTTCATAAGATAATTAGGGACGGGACAGGTTAAGGGTTGGGTGGGGCAACTGGTTGCGAGTAAACCTTGAGACCTGGCTAGTAGTTTAGGACTTGAAATTTTGAGCCCTGTACTAGGGCACCCGTGCGTTCTCTCTCCCTTTGTATGTTTTCAGATTTAAGTTCGCCACCCAGTGGATCTGTGAGAGAGCTGCAGCACGTAGAGCAAAAAACGGTCATACAGACTGATATTATTGAAGAGGTGTTTGTGGGGCCAGAGCTGATTATTTTTTTTTTTTTTTTGTGTGTGTTTATAAAAAAAGTGCAGTTCGGCCCTAAATATCACCCAGGATTAGGGTCTGCTATGATTATAAACAGGAACTTTGTGTCAAAAATGACGAAAATTTTAAACCATATGATGTTCCCAATTTCCTATCCATACCAGACCTCCATCCAGTATTAGAATCTGATATGAGTATAAAGGGGAACCCCACAGGAAAAAAATAACTACGTTAGACTTACCGGTAACGGTATTTCTACGAGCCTTCCAGGACGGCACCTGAGAGATGATGGCTCCTCCCTGCAGGAAACACAATCACATGACAGATTAAAAGGCCCCACCCATCCCCTTGTTCCCCAGTATGTATTAGAGTAATCCTAAACTGGTTCACATGGGACGTAGTTCCTTATAGGTACTTACCTTTTCCCTCCACTTAGGGCGGGAAGTAGGCCTGCCATCCTGGAAGGTTCGTAGAAATACCGTTACCGGTAAGTCTAACGTAGGTTTTCTCCCATCACCTTCCAGGACGGCACCTGAGAGGATGATCAAGGAAACACAGGCCTACCTTCAGGGTGGGACCACAGCTTGTAGAACCTTTCGACCAAAGGCTAAGTCTTGCTGTGACAACATTTCCACACGATAGTGCTTCAGGAATGTATGATGGCTGGACCAGGTGGCCGCGCTGTGGATTTGTTCCCAGGAGGCCCCTGCTTTTTCAGCCCAGGAAGTTGCTAAGGATCTGGTAGAATGAGCCTTGATATTAGTAGGGGCTGCCACTCCCGTGCCTACATATGCCCCTGCTATAGCTTCTCTAATCCACCTGGAGACTGAGGCTTTGAAGCCTGCAGTCCCTTCCTGGGTCCAGCATGTAGAACTAATAGATGATTAGACCTCCTAAAGCTCTTAGTTCTCTCCAGATAAGTGAGAAGACACCTTCTAACATCTAGACAGTGAAACTTTTTTTCTTTTATGTTCTTTGGTTGAGAACAAAAGGACAGCAATATAATGTCTTGCGTCCTATGAAATAAGGATGCCACTTTAGGTAGGTACAGGGGGTCTGCTCTGAGAGTGATCCTATCTGCCTGTACCCTCAGGAAGGGTTCTTTCATGGATAGCGCCTGCAAATCCCCTACCCTCCTGGCCGAAGTAATGGCTAACAAAAAAGTCAACTTTAAGGTTAGAAAATTAAGTGAAACCTCTTCAATAGGTTCGAATGGATGTATAGATAACGCCTCTAACACCCTTGTTAAGTCCCAAGGCGGACAACTAAATGTTTTGACTGGAGATACCCTCTCTCTAGCCAACAAAAAGCGTTTAATGAGGTCCTCTTTAGCCAATCTTCTATCGAGATAGACTGAGAGAGCCGCTACCTGGACCCGCAGGGTACTAACTTTCAAGCCCAGGTCTACCCCCTCCTGGAGGAAGTCCAGGATAACTGGGATAGAAGTTGCGGTGACCTGTCTATCCTTAACCCAGGAATAGAAGGTCTTGCAGATTTTTAAATACATTTTTCTAGTTACTGGTTTTCTGCTCAGGAGAAGCGTACTGATGACCTTCTCTGAGCAGCCTTTACGTTTCAAGATCTGGCGCTCAGTAACCAAGCTGCCAGCTGAAAGAATTCCGGCTTTGGATGAAGTACTGGGCCCTGCCTTAGGAGATCTGCCCTGTACGGAAGTTTTTGCGGTTCTACTACCGCCATGGATCTTAGGTTTGCAAACCAAGTTCTTCTTGGCCACCATGGGGCTATCAGAAGAATTTTTCCAGGAGACCTGCTGAGCTTCTGCAGGACCCGCGGAATAAGTGTCACAGGTGGGAAGGCGTAAGCCAGCCCGAAGTGCCAGGTCTGGGATAGCGCATCCAGACCCTCCGACTGAAGTTCTTGGGAAATCGAGAAATACCTCTTTACCTTTCTGTTTTGCCGGTTGGCAAATAAGTCTATTTCTGGATTTCCGAAGCACTGTACCAGGGATAGAAATACCTCCTGGTTCAGTTCCCATTCTTCCTGTCTCAGCCGCTGACGGCTGAGGAAGTCTGCTTCTATATTGCTTGATGTGTATGGCTGAGATGGAGAGGACTCTCCCTTCTGCCCACTCCAAGATTTCCTTGGATAATTCTAGTAGAGGGCTGGACCTGGTCCCCCCCTGATGGCCCAAGTATGCTACCGTGGTAGCATTGTCGGAGAATACTTGGACCTCTCTGCCTTTGATATCTTCCTGGAAGGCTATTAAAGCTTCCCCCACCGCTCTGAGCTCCCTGTAATTGGAGGACCTGCGAGCTAGTGAGCTGTCCCATCGACCCTGTGCCTTTTTCTTTTCTAGGTGGGCACCCCACCCCCAAGAGCTGGCATCCGTGGTAATCTTTACCGGATTCCACTGAGCCCATGGTCGCCCTTCTTTCAGATTTTGGTGACAAGTCCACCATTCCAGGGAAACCAGGACCTGGGGGGTGAGTAGAATTTTTTGGTCCAAGGACTCTCTCTGTCTGTCCCAAGAGGACAGGAAAAAGAAATGAAGTTGGGCCCAGATTACCGCTGGTATGCTTGCAGACATGAGACCTAAAACTCTCAGAACATCCCTTCTGGAGAGCCAAGGATTTTTTATTAGGTCCCCTGCTGCTGAGGCTAGTTTTGCCACTTTGTCTTCTGGCAAGAAGAGCCTCTGCTGTCTGGTGTCCACTATGTATCCCAGAAAGACCTTGACCTGTTCTGGTTGGAGGGAGGATTTTTCTGTGTTTATAATCCAACCTAGACTCTTCAGGACTGACACCCTATCTGGACAACGTCCAGATAGGGTATAAGAGATATACCCTGAAGGTGCAAAAAGGCCACTGCTTCCGCCAGGATTTTTGTAAATATCCTTGGGCTGGAAGTTAGCCCAAACGGGAGCGCCCTGAACTGCCAATGGAGGGTTTCCCCTTCCATCACTATGGCAAACCTTAAGAAAGCCTGATGATCTATGTGGATCGGCACATGAAGGTAGGCATCTTTGAGATCTAGAGTTATCAAGAAGGCCTCTTTCATGAGGTTTTTCCTTACCGAATAGATACTTTCCATAGTAAACTTTTTGTATGTCAGAAACTTGTTCAGGTTTCTTAAGTTTACTATTAGACGGTATTTTCCAGAAGGTTTGCGGACTACGAACACATGGGAATAAAATCCCTGGTGCTGTTGATTTTTTGGTACGGGTACTATCACTAGTTGTTCGGCTAGCTCCTGTATCCCTTCCAGAAGGGCGGATGTTTTTAGGGTCTCCCTGGGAAGATGTGTGAGGGTGATCATAGAGGGGGGTGTTGCCATGAACTCTAGATGGAATCCCTCTTGAATAATTTGGCAAATGTAAGGACTGTTCGAGATCTTTACCCACTGAGGTAAAAAGTGGGACAGCCGACCCCCTACTCTGATCTGGGCGTCACTTGGACTTCTTGTCGCTGGCTTTAGGATAAGGGAAAAGCAGGTTGTTCTTTTTATTCCCTTTGCCAAAGTTCCAACGCCTGAAGGGTTCCTTTTTGTTTTTCTGTTTTGCTTGCCCCTGGGGGCCTCGAAAAAACTTCCTGAAACCTTCTTTTTTAGGTTTAACCGGAAATTTTTTGCCTTTTTCTGATGATCTCGCCAGGACATCATCAAGGTCTTTTCCAAACAGAAGGGAACCCTGAAAGGGGATGCCACACAATTTACCTTTCGATGTCGCATCCCCCTCCCAGGCCTTGATCCAGATAGCTCTCCTAGCTTAGTTAACCAGGGCCGCTGTTTTAGCTGAAGCTTTTGTAGATTCAACTGCTGCATCCGCTAGGTAGGCAATAGCCTTCCTGATAACTTGTAGGGACTCTACTACCTCCTCGGCGTCCGTGTTCTGGGTCAGATGCTCGGAGAGTGTTTCTACCCAGATATCAGTGTTCCTGGCTACACACGTCGCTGCTAAGGCTGGGCCTAGAGCTGCTGCATTAGCTTCCCAAGCCTTCCTAAGGAGAGATTCTGCTTTGCGGTCCATCAAGTCTTTGATATTACCTGCATCCTCAAAGGAGAGGTCAGACACTTTTGCGACTTGTGATAACGGTGCATCCAGTCTAGGAAGCTTAAAAAAGACTTCCTCATCCTGCTGGGAAAAGGGAAACCTTCTTTTCCAGGTCTTTTGTTTGACAATTCTCCTTTCAGGATCTCTCCATTCCTGTAGGACTAGTTCCTTAAGGGACTGGTGTAGAGGGAACACCCTAGACTGGGTGTCACCTAAACCCCTATAGACTTTATCCTGTACTGAGGTAGGCTTAGGGGTCTCAGGAATTTCTTCTGTGGCATAAATGGCCTGAAGGAGACCCTCAAGGTCTTCTACAGCAAAGAGGTGTTTTTTAAGACGTACGTCTTCCTGAGACTGACTAGCTGAGTCTCCATCTGCCTCCCCTGAGCTGTGTCTAGACCTGGCCAGACTCACTATGTCACTCTCCTCATCCTCTGCCTGACCCCGAGGGGGTACCGGTGTGGATGAGAAGAAGGCACTAGGACCCTTAGAAAATGAGCTATCTTGGGAAGAAGTGCCCTCCCTGGGGGTAGGTTTCTCTGTATCAGTTTGCACTGGCTGCCCAGCTGCCTCTCGGAAAGCTTTAACTGTTGCTAGCATTTCCGATTGCATAGATGCAAGAAAACTTTTCATCATGGTTGCAGCCTCTTTTCCTGCCAACATGTTAATACATTTGTAGCAGAGGGGTTTTGTATATGATTTAGGGAGTTTCTCCTTACAATTCCCACATTTTTTAGAGGAACTATGCCCTGAAGCGGCAGGAGACTGATTAGAGGCCTCCTGGGCTCCACTGGGGGATTCTGAAAAGACATAAAAAATGTACAGCGTTACATTGTCTTTCCCCGAAAGACTGCTGGTTCATACTAGGGAGAAAGGAAGCAGCAAGAGGGCTCTGCTCTGACCGTTTCCCTCGAAGTCGGGAACTCTCGCTGCTAACCTTCTCCCTTTCCAGGGGGATAAGTACTCACCGACCCCCGACCTGGATCTACCAGCAGCTGCATCCGTCTTCCCATCCTCTTACATGATGGGGGTTGACAGGGCCTTGGCTGCCGGAACCTTCACACAGGCTTTCCTTAAGCCGACCCACCGCAGCCAACGCTGCTCCACGCTGCCAGGAGCTTCCGGGTTGCGCTGCCGGGAACCGCCCCTTCCTGTGACGCGGTTCCCTTATCAGAACGAGGCTTGGAGCGCGGCGTTCACCCGGGCGATTCGAAAGTGGCGGCGATATCGAGCAGTCAGCGATGGCTTGCCTCCCCGGAAGCACAGAGCGCTGATGCTCCCTTGGGGCGACCTGCGAGTGGACCCGAAGGCCTACAGGTTAGTTCAGCCCTCCCCGGCCTCCCTAGACCTGTCTCACAGGGGTACCTTCGACCCTCCCCGGTCTCTAGGTTTTAGAAAAAAACAAACATGTCGTTGTGTTGGAGAAACACAATCAATACTGGGGAACAAGGGGATGGGTGGGGCCTTTTAATCTGTCATGTGATTGTGTTTCCTGCAGGGAGGAGCCATCATCTCTCAGGTGCCGTCCTGGAAGGTGATGGGAGAAAAGGTAAGGTAAGCAAGGTATGGGCGAGGGGTTACACACCGGCCATCAGGGTAAGTGAGGGACACTGATTAGCGCACTGTATAGAGGCACACATTACAAATCATGTCTTCAGCTATTAAAAAAAAATTGCTGTTTTCTGATAAAAATAATGGCCGATATTCTCTCTAAAAATCCGCGGGCTGCGCTTAAGGCACTTACACTCCGCTGTCCCAACTTACAGGAGCAAGTGTTGTATTCCCCAAACACTTGCTCCATAAGTTGGGACGGCGGAGTGTAAATGCCCCGGCGTAGCCTGGCGGATCTCCAAGGGGGCGGCTTGTATTCAAATTAAGCGTGCCCCCGATTCTAATGAACTGAGCATGCACCGGGCTTCAAAAAGCCCAGTGCGCATGCTCCAGTTCTCGGCGGAAAACGTCAATGACGCCGACGTGTGCGTCATTGACGTAAAGTCGTTTTCAAGAACGACTTACGGAAACGACGTACCCGACGAAAAAACACGACGCGGACCCGACGCCATCCGTAACATGGCCTACGTGGGACTTGCGGAAATTTACTCCTCATAATAGCAGGACTAAATTTCCGCTTACGCAAACGACGTTAGCGACGGTTACGCGGCGCGAACTCGTTCGGGAATCGGCGTAGAAGGATCATTTGCATACGCAAATGAGTCCTTCACGTAAATGCATTACGTCATTACATTTAAGATCCGCCAGTGTAAGTGACTTACAGATGGCGGATCTTAAGTGTATCTATGCGAAAATGATTCTAAGGATCAGTCGCATAGATACACGGGCCAAAAAAGGGAGATACGATGGAGTATCCTGAGATACTCCATCGTAACTTCTATGAGAATATGGCCCAATGAACAGACCAGAATCAGAGCAGAAGAAAAAACGTGAGCCATCTTTTATTTGTCTGCTCTTTATGTCTGTGATCAGGGCTGGTGCAAGCTATTTTTAACCCTCGGCCACAGGTGTCAAACACAAGGCCCGTCTTCCAGTGTGGCCCAGGAAGGTCAAAAGGTTGGAAACCCGGGTGGACTTCCGTTTCCGGGGGGAGTGTCGCAAGTATGCTAGGGGTGTCTAGCAGAGTCCGGGCAGTGTGTATGTAGGAGAGCGGCGGAAAAAAACAGAACCCGGTTCCCCCTCCACTGCCCCCCCGTGACCTAGAGGAGATCGGTGTGCAGCAGCTGATGTCGCGGCGAGGACGGAACGCCGCAAAAAACAACAGAGGAGCGTCCAGCCAGCCAGCTCAGTCATATATCACACGGTATATGACGGTGAGGAGAGACAAGTTCCAAGTGCTGCAGACGGACCCCGGAGATCTTGGGGAGATAAGGAGGAAATCGCTCAAAGAGCTTTTTCTTCCGGCGCCCGCGATAACTGCTTCTACAACCTGCATACCCGGCATACCTACCATACCTTGCATACCTCCGGACAAAGGTGCAGACAAAGTTGTGGAGGAGAGCGTGCAACACGCCGGAGGTTTGATGTGGGAGAGCTCAAAACCGACGGGGGTCTCCGAGGTAACATTTGATCAACCTATAATCAAGGTACCGAGCACGTTAACCCTTACCTCTCCACTAGAAGCATGGCATTTGATTGGTGATCAGTTACAGCGGGCATTGGGGGTAGTATCCCAACATATTATCCCTGACATAGAGACAATGAATATTGAGCAGGATAAAGAAGTGCCCAGACCAGGGGTGGGATCTCAGGAAAAACAAAGCTCATATAGGCAAAATACCCAAGAGACATACACAGGAGTACAAGAGGTGTCCCCAGACATTAGGCAACTTAGCAAACTTATCCAGGCTCTTCCAACTAAAGAAGACATTCAGGACATACTAACAAATATCACGGGTACAATCAGGGCCGAGATTGAAGAAGTACGTATTAAAGTGGGGAAGGTTGATCAAAAGGTGGTGGGTCTGGAAAAACAACAAAGTAGCACAGACACCAGACTGTCGGCTTTGGAGGTAAAACTATCTCACCAGCAGCAGCATATGATTAGGCTGCAATTGCAGTCAGAAGAAGCCGTCGATAGAAGTAGGAGAAACAACCTACGTATCAAGGGCATTCCAGAAAACTGTGAGGGTCAGGCGTTAAGGGAAATGGTCACCACCATCTTCAATAACATTCTAAAAAAAAAAACCAATACAATGCTTGAATTGGATAGAGTCCATAAAGTCCATACAATACGGTATCAAGACAAGAGTAACCCCCGAGATGTGCTGTGTAGGGTTCATTTTTACAGAATGAAGGAAGAGATACTGAGGACAGCATGGAAGGAAGGCACAATAGGGGTATGGGAGGGCGCCGAGATACAAATATTCCCAGACCTGTCTTGGCAAACTAAATCCAGACGACGCGTCCTAAAACCCCTGCTGGATCATATACGCAATAGTGGAACCATATATCGATGGGGGTTCCCACTGGCCTTAAATGTGAAAAAGGAAGGGAAGAGCTATCATCTGAGGGATCCCTCGCAGCTCCCATTATTTTTTGAGTTTTTAGGTTCGGAGCCAATAGAGGTCCCTAACTGGCTGGACATATCGGTAGCAATGGAGAGGCCCCTTAAGTGAACCAGATGTTTTAAAACCATTGATTGATAGAGAAGGGACTCAGATCGGATGGTTACTATTCAATATATCCTGCGATGGAGCAACTCCTTTTTTCTTTGTGGTTTTTTTTTTTTTTTTTTAGGACTTTCTCTAGGGATGAGGCTGGATAGGGTGATCCTTTTTTTGGAGCTCTTGGACCTTCTCAGGTCTCTTATCTTCTCTTCTCCCTTTTTTTTTTTTTTTTTTCACCCTCTCTCTACCCTTTTTTTTTTCTCCCTACTAGTACACACAGCAGGATTGATACTTGGGGGAGTATAATGCAGCACATAATATAATGTAATATGTCTAGTCGTATAATATGTATAAGCTGTAATATGCTGTAATATGCTTAGTTGTATAAGATGACCCAAGACGGATGTATTTCTCCTTAAGCCCGGGGGGGGGGGGGGTTATAGGGGATTGGGGTGTCTTTCTGAGGGAGATTTGTTTGTAGTGTGAAGCGGCACGGGGGGTAGTTAAGTGGGTGTTAGATAGGGGTTGGTAATAGTTAACCTTTTTTTTTTTTGGTTCCATTAGGAACAAGTATATAAGGATTTTTCTTTTTTATCATAGAATGACACATAGTAGAATTTTATAATTCATATAGATAGGTAAAGAACTCACTAATACACAAACACACACATACATATACACACAGCCACTTTAATAATATTATTTAACTTTAAAGTTAGACATAGCACATATTATAGAACACATTATACACGATTTTGATTTGAATGGTAGAAACATAGTAATTTAAAGCAACAATAACACACGATATTAGTGACCGGTTAGAGGTCTTTAACCCCCCTGACGGTAAACCCAAGCGTGACTCGGGGTTGGTTTTCAATGCTAAAATCGGTATCCCCGAGTCACGCTCGGGGTGGACGTGCAGCGGCGCGGCTTACCTTTTGCTGGATCCACAGGCAAATTACTCACCTTGTCCCTGGATCCAGCGATGCCACCCCGCTGTGTGAGCGGGCAGGACCTCCTCGCTCGATTCACAGTCCCTGTGTGCCGCCGATCTCCGTTCCCTGCGACGTTACGACGCACGGGAGCGGAGAACGGCGCCAAATTCAAAAAAGTAAACAAACACTTTACATACAGTATACTGTAATCTTATAGATTACAGTACTGTATGTAAAAAATACACACCCCCCTTGTCCCTAGTGGTCTGCCCAGTGTCCTGCATGTACTTTTATAAAAATAAAAAATGTAATTTCTGCCTAAAAACTGTAGATTGTCCAAAAGTGTCCCTTTATGTCAAAAATGGTTTTAGATCAGCTAGAAAACAGCGATAATAAATTATAATCACTTGCAGAAATGTGCGATAGCGATTTGTGGGGAAATTCGTCATAAAAAAAAATTATAATGACAGCGACAATTCTGCAACTGAGCAAATTTCAGTGATTTTGAGTTGATTACATTATTGAATAATTTTTATTATAATTATATTATTATTTGTTATAATTATTTATAATTATTTATTATATTATAATTTATAATTTTGTTTTAAAAAAAAAAATCATACCCGGGATGCCTACAAGACTCTTGCTTGGTCAGATTTAAGTGAGTTATTTCTAAAAATTACAGGCCTACAGTATAAAACGCCAAATTTCCTTGCAAAATAAATGTACCGCTTTTGGTACGTAATTCCAGACAGAATCATACCGCCAGGGAGGTTAAGGGATAAACTTATTTCTTTTTTTTTTATTTTGGGAGTGTGTGTTTGGAGGTAGATAAGGGGAGGTGGGAGGGAATAGGGAAGGGGAGGGGGATTTAGGAGAGGGGAGGGGGAGGAAGGAGAAAGGGAAGAAAGGGGAAAACGAAGGTGGAAATGGTGGGAAGAGGAATGTGCTGAATATGAGGTAATGAGAGGGGAGGGAATGGAGGAGTGAGAATGTGAGGGGAGTTGAGTATGGGGGGGAGGGAAGGGGACTGAGATATAAGAAGGAAAAAAAAAGGAGAACCAATACCACCCTGTTATAAAAGTAGGCAGCACTAGAAGATTATTATAGAGGAAAGGAAGGTTTTGTTTTGTAATAAGGGAAGATCCCTATAGCTCACAGCCTCCCGCGGGAAGGCATGTTTGACTGGTTTATGTTGGTCTAGGTGGTTTATGTGGTATCCATATTGTAGTTTAGGGAGGAGGTATCTTCCCGATGATATTATATGTGTTACTGAGTGTTTTCTTTTTTCTGTAATTGATATATTGGTAAAGGATCTTGTCTGTTCTGATCTGCTTTATCTAGGGTGTTTAGTCATTTAGGGGGGGATTGACTCTCCCTGGCCTCCCATCCCCTTTTTTTTTTTTTTTGGGGGGGGGAGGAGGGGGAGAATCAAGGGGCGGGGGGTGGGTTCAATAAAAATAGAGGGGGCAAATAGGCCCGGGCAGAAGTAAGGACTCTCCGCAATGCTTCTACACTTTCCCCTACTAGAGCGCCTCTCCTCCAAGTGGAGGGAAGTCGGAGACGCTCGTGGGTTTTTTTTTTTTGTGTGCCTGATAGTAACTGTGGGAGAGCACTAGATCAGAGTGCCCCACGGGACAGGGCCAACTATAATACTCGGATACTTGGACAGAGGACTAGAGTCAGGCCCCATACACACGAGAGGATTTATCCGCAGATACGGTCCAGCGGACCGTATCCGCGGATAAATCCTCTCGAGGATTTCAGAAGATTTCTATGCGATGGCGTGTACACACCATCGCATTGAAATCCGCGCTGAAATCCTCTGCCGATGACGTGTCGCGCCGTCGCCGCTATTATGACGCGGCGACGGGCGCGACGCTGTCATATAAGGAATTCCACGCATGCGTCAAATCATTACGACGCGTGCGGGGAATCCCTTTGGACGAATGGATCCGGTAAGTCTGTACAGACGAGCGGATCCATCCGTTGGAATGGATTCCAGCAGATGGATTTGTTGAGCATGTCAGCAAATATCCATCTGCTGGAAATCCATCCCAGGGGAGATTTATCCGCGGATAAATATCCGACGGAGTGTACACACCATAGAATCTATCCGCAGAAACCCATTTGATGGGATTTATCTGCGGATAGATTCTATGGTGTGTATGGGGCCTCAGAGATACAAAGGGAGGGAGTTTTTTTTTTTCTCTCTCTTCTCTCTGCGTCTCTCCCGATCTCTCTCTTCCTCTCCTTTTACCTCCCGAGGCCCCGAGGTGCCTATTGACTCAGGAGTCTTTAGGAGAAAACACGAGAAGGGAGGAGAAAGGGATTCAGGATGAATAGAATAAATAATACCACATACAATGTAAAAGGGTTAAACATCCCAGAAAAAAGATCTAAATTACTAACGGAATTACGGAGGTTAAAATCACAAATTGTTTTTTTTACAAGAAACGCATTTTAGAAAAGATAAGATACCCAAGATGAAGTGTCAAAGATTCCCAGTAGTATACATGGGGGCTTCCCAGACCTCAAAAGCTAATGGAGTAGCAATTTTGCTGGCTAAAAGTATAGCATAGAAAGAGTCTAAAGTGATTGCCGATGAAGAAGGAAGATTCCTTATGGTGAAGGGGACACTAAATGAGCATAAGGTTACTCTGGTGAATGTCTATCTCCCGAACGGAGATCCGATCTCTGCTTTGGAAAGATTCTCGGAGGTGGTAATCCGGGATAGGGAGGGGGCTCTGATTCTGGGAGGGGACATGAACATGGTACTAGATCCGAGATTGGATTCCTCCAAGGGGTCCTATAATATATCGAATACCAAATTGAGAAAGGCAAGGAAAATTTTTCAAGATCTACAGGTAGTAGATAGTTGGAGGACCTTACATGTCCATGAGAAAGATTATACTTTTTACTCACCAAAACATAAAACATATACAAGAATTGACTATATATTTTTGGACCAAAATATATTGTTAAATTTAAGAGAAACTTCAATTGGCTCATTTACGATCTCAGACCATGCCTCAGTTCATTGTACCATTGATTGGGGGGTAACAGGTCCTAGAGAGTGGATTTGGAAGATTAACGAATCACTAATTAAAGATCCAGAATATGAGAGTAAGATAAATCAGGAAATAGAAAAGTTCTTTGAAATAAATAAAAATGATGAAACATCGCCGCTATGTAAATGGGAAGCACATAAGTGCTATCTGAGAGGAATCCTCATCTCACTTGGGGCACATCGAAAGAGGTCTCTCAATGCAAAGTTAGACTACCTGCTTGGGGAGATCCGAATAGCTGAAAATGAACATAAAATATCGCAAAAAGTACATATTGAAGAGAGACTAACATACCTCCGAGATAAATTTAATTTATTTCTCATGGAGAAGGCGAAGGCCAAATTAAGTAGATGCAGGAGGGCATATTATGAATACTGGAACAAGCCAAGCAGGATGCTGGCGAACGCATTGAGAGAAACAAGAGCGAAAAAACACATTGAAAAAATAAAAACTCAAGGAGATAAGTTAGTCAGCTCATCGCAGCAAATAGCGAAAGCTTTTAAAGAATATTATAGTGGTCTGTATCAATTAGATACCCAATCCACATTAGCAAATATTCAGAGAAGAGAGGAGAGAGTAAAGAAATATCTTAAGGATTCAGGAATGCCCAAAATCCCGGAAGAAAGCATTTCCAATATGGAGGGGCAGATTACATTAGAGGAACTTATGGAAGCAATTAAAGAAATGAAACCAGGTAAATCCCCAGGCCCAGATGGATACACTTTATTATATTATACAACTTTCTATGAAAAATTGGCACCTAAATTTTTAGAGGCCTTTAACTCGCTAAAAGAGGATCAGCCGATACATTAGGGGCACATATAGCTATTATACCCAAGGAAGGAAAAGATCCTACTTTTTGTCCTAGTTATCGACCAATATCTCTATTGAACGTAGATCTGAAGATATTTTCAAAAATAATTGCCAACAGATTACTAACATATATACCAACCCTAATACATCCAGACCAGGTGGGTTTCACCCCGGGGCGAGAAGGGAGGGAGAACACACAGAGAGTGTTAAGTACTATTTACATGTCACAACTCTATAAAAGGCCAACAGTAATAATATCAACAGATGCAGAGAAAGCGTTTGATAGAGTGGACTGGGGATTTTTGAGAGCTACATTACAACATATTGGGCTGGGGGAAGGGATGCTAAAGTGGATAGCTAGCCTCTACTCCTGCCCGACGGCTAGGGTGAAGGTCAATGAGACAATATCTGAACCCTTCCCAATAAAGAATGGAACGAGACAAGGTTGTCCACTCTCCCCAATAATTTTTATTCTCACTCTCGAACCGTTTTTGAGAACCGTACGGGCAAACACAGACATAAGAGGGTTTCGGATAAAAGGAACTGAGTATAAAGTAGCTGCGTTTGCAGATGATCTCTTATTCTCAATAACGGCCCCAGAACTGTCTTTACCAGCCTTATTGAAGGAGATAGGGGAATATGGAACTCTGTCCAATTTTAAGGTGAACTATAGTAAATCGGAGGCGATGGGAGTAGAAATAAATAGGCTGACACAGCAACAACTAGCGGCAAACTTTCCCTTTAGGTGGACAGACTCCCACATACCTTATTTAGGTGCAAAAATACCTAAGAATTTGAACAGAATTTTTGATTTAAATTGTGTACCCCTGGTGAGACAGCTCAAGGCAGATTTTCAAAGATGGGACAAGGAAATCTTTACATGGTTCGGCAGAATCAATATTATAAAAATTAACATTATGCCAAGACTACTGTATTTATTTCAGACCCTACCTGTAAAGATTCCCTTAGGTTTTCTGAGGGACTTAAGATCCAGATTTACTAAGTTTATATGGGCAGGAAAATCGGTGAGATTAAGACGAGACATCCTGACGTTACCAAAGGAAAGGGGTGGGGTGGGACTACCAGATCCAGTCAGTTATTATGAAGCAGCCCACCTAGCAAGGGTGGTAGAATGGTGTGCCCTCCAGAGGACAAAACCTTGGATTCTTATGGAACAAAAAATCACGAAAATCCCTTTGGAGGGATTGGCGTGGATTCAAGAGGTAGATATTCCACAAGAGGTCAAAAAACATCCTACAATGGGTGCCACAATACGAGTTATAAAAAGAAAGTTTAGGAAAACAAAAATTTCGGAGTATGTAAGTCCACTTGTACCAGTTTTGGGAAGCCCTAGATTCCAATTAGGTCTCACAGATCTACATTTTAACAATTTAAGACGCTCAGGAATGAGCAGGTTAATACATTTTGAGACTGAAAACCAAAGGAGAGGAGATATGGACGAGGCCTTTAGAAGTGAATTGGACCCACTGAGACAAATTCAACTGAGAGCAGCGATTAGAGCAATGAACCCACAAGGTAGTCCGGTCAGAGAGCTCTCAGGGTTTGAGGAAATATGCCTGAAGGGGGAACATGGTCTGTCGATAATGTATAGCCTGCTGGTAGACTTAGAAGCCCCAAAAGAATTACCATTTATACAAGCATGGGGAAGAGATCTTGGGATTCAATTCTCAGAGACCCAGAAAACAAAGATTTTCTCTCTCACACATAAGGCCTCCTTAGCCACTAGATATCAGGAAGGAGGATATAAGATTTTAACCAGATGGTACAAGACCCCCGCTATATTAAAACGTTTTTTTTCCAGAAGTTTCAGATCAATGCTGGCGGTGTGGAGAAGAGGAGGGTACAATGCTACATATATTTTGGGAATGTAAAAAATGTAAGGAATTTTGGAAAATGATTGAGGACACGGTAGAAGAAATTACAGAGATAGAGTTGGGTGACAACCCAGCTTCCTATTTATTATATGATTTTCCAATCTCTACGACAAAGTTTAAAAATTCCCTGCTTAGACATTTGCTGACAGCAGCAAGGGCATGTACTGTATTCCAATTCTGTGGAAAAGTACATCTACGCCAACTACACAGCAATGGTTAGACAGAGTAACGGAAATTCAGCTGATGGAAAAATTGACGATGGAAGTAAGAGAGCAGGAGGAGAAATATAGACAGATATGGACTCCGTATGATAGATATAGAGAGCGAAGGCCCTTGAGGCGGGGGGGGAGGGAGGGGGGAGAGACGCTGGGGGGAGGGGGTCCCTTTTTTTTGGGGGGGGATGGGTAGGAAAAGAGAGGGTTAGTGGGGAAAGGAAGTACATTAAGAAATAATAATATATGGTGTAAGCGGGGGGGTCTGTGGAGAGTTTGTTAAGAAGAATTACATGTTAAAAGATAATGTTAAGAAAGTGTTAAACTGTACAAACGTGTATACAATGCCATATAGATGTGTAAGAGGATTTATGTAGAATGAAAAAAAGTAAAATAAAGAATAAAAAAAAAAAACACAAGGCCCGCGGGCCGAATTCGGCCCTCCAGGCAATTTCATGTGGCCCTTGCACCTCTCCTGCAGCTGCTGGAGAGCTCCAGCCCTCCTCTGGTCCTCCTCCAGACCCTTACTTTTTGCTTTCAATCAATGCATCTCGCTTCTTTCCCACTATGATGTAAGAGAGAGTGAGGGACTCAACTCTTGATGGTGGGGTGGCTCTTGACATCTAATGTAAGGGCAGGGGATGCGCTGGACATCTAATCTTACAGATACAACTGGCCCTTTTGAGGGCGATCATAATGCTGATGCGGCCCACAATGAAATGGAGTTTGACACCCCTGCCCTAGGTGAAACCTCATTTTGCTGCCCTTCCCCCTGTCCCCACCCCTGACCCCACCCCATTTTCCCTGCCCATGTATACCCCACCTTTTTAAGTGCCTATCAAATGCAGCCTCACCAGCGCCCATCAAATGCCTCCTCACCAGCGCCCATCAAATGTAGCCTCTCCAGCGCCCATCCAATGCAGCCTACCAGTGCCCATCAAATATAGCCTCTCCAGCGCCCATCAAATGCAGCCTACCAGTGCCCATCAATGAATTTTTGCTTGCTTCCATTCATTCGGGAGTCAAGGCACAGACACAGTCCTCCGCCGCCGATGCGCCTCTGACACTGTGTGCGAACAGAGCGGTGGCTGCCAGCTGATTATGAGATTTAGTTGCTTGTTGCAGAGAGAAGAGAGTAGGAACACCAGTGGCCGGGCGCCCTAGGCAGCCGCCTAGTGGTAGGACCAGCCCTGTCTGTAATTACACATTTGTGAGGTTACAGCTCCTGGTTCCATACCTATTGAATGTCACACCAACCACAGTAGGAAGAAATGGAGTGTGGGTGGTGATAACAGAATTTGACCACTCCCCTCTCACCTCCCATATGAATGCCCAGAAACACCCACAGTAACCCTAAGTCCCGCCCACATCAAATTGCAGCAGTGTGAACCAAGCCCATGTTCTGCAGCGGGTCCCCAAGACGGCAGGAGGGGGTCCACTGCAGTACATGGGCTTGGTTTACACTACTGCGACCCCAAAGCCATGCAACTTTCTTGCAATTTCCTTTCAACTTGTCTGCGACTTTTGTGATTTAACACTGCAGTCTATGGCACACAATTGGTACTAAAATCACAGAAAAGTAGTGCAAGAACCTTTTTTTTTTTGCTGCAACTTGAGTAGTATTGATTAAGACAGCATCCATTCAAATGAATGGATTTTGACTTATCATACGACTTTATGTGTTGCAAATTCCACAATAAGTCGCAGCAGTCTGAACCAGGCTTATAAAGGTGCCCTCAAGTAAAGGGCCCCCCGGATTAGTGGGAAGGGCCCTGGGACCTGGAGGGAAGGGCCCCCGAGACCAGAGAAAAGAGCACCAGGACCGATGGAAAGGGCCCCCGGTGGAGGGCCCTTCATGGTTTCTTACACTGGAGCCCTAAAGGTTCTAGTTACGCCTCTGCTCCAGCATATGTATTTGGGGTGTGATGTTCAAAGGACTAATCCAGGGCTCGACAAATCCCGGTCGCCAGGTCGCCATGGCGACTAGAAATAGTGTCCTGGCGACTTGGCTATTTCTGGCGAGCTGGCGCCATCTGGTGGTGAGCCGTTGGTATTACAAGTTATTACCACCAGATGTGAGCTGGCGCCATCTGGTGGTGGCCGTTGGTATTACAAGTTAAGCATTACAAGTTAAACAGCAATTCTAATGTAATTTTTCACTATTTCCACTGCCATCTTCTTCCCTCTAATTAGAACACCCAAACATTATATATATTTTTTATCCTAACACCCTAGAGAATAAAATGGCGATCGTTGCAATACTTTGTGTCACGCCGTATTTGCGCAGCGGTCTTACAAGCGCACTTTTTGGGAAAAAATTACACTTTTACACAGTAAAGTTATCCCCATTTTTTTAATATTATGAAAGATAATGTTACGCTGAGTAAATTCATACCCAACATGTCACGCTTCAAAATTGCGTCTGCTCGTGGAATGCCGACAAACTTTTACCCTTTAAAATCTTCATAGGCGACATTTAAAAAAAATCTACAGGTTGCATGTTTTGAGTTAGAGGAGGTCTAGGGCTAGAATTATTGCTCTCGCTCTACCAATCGTGGCGATACCTCACATGTGTGGTTTGAACACCGTTTACATATGCAGGCGCTGCTCACGTATGTGTTCGCTTTTGCGCGCAAGCTTGTCGGGACGGGGTGCGTTTTCTGGCTCCTAACTTTTTTAGCTGGCTCCTAGATTCCAAGCAAATTTGTCAAACCCTGGACTAATCCCTCTATATAGTATATTATAATATAATATCAAATAATATATCATAATAGACTGATTGTAAAAGAACATTCTACCATTAGTTTTTAGATAAATCGTCACATGGCACAAGAGATGGAAATTTTCCAAAAAGTCATTATCATTCTTGGTGCCTAGGCCAACAATGATGTCTAAGTATAGCCCTGCTAAGTATCCTTTAAGAAACTTACCAACTTTCTGACATTAAGACAAGTAGACAAATGATACACCCTACACCTGCCACAACTCAACCACACATCCAAAAAAAAAGAAGTCCCCTCAAAACAGACCAATAATACTACATGTGCAAGCAACATGTGTATATTTATTTAAAGATGCTTAGGGGCGTATTCAAAAATGCTATTCATCATTTGAAACTGCTTGTGCATATATTATTAGACTGTCAGGGTTGAGTTCACCTGCTGGTGGCACTGGGGTTCACTTTTCAGATGGATGCAGTTCCAGTATCCACCAGCAGGTGTCTCCCAGAAGCCAGCAGGTTTTGATCAGCTATACCTGGCTCCAGCTGCCAGATGGATATTTAAGGCTGCTCCTCCCTTCCCCCAGGGTGTCACGATTCTGGTCCCTTCCTTGCTGCCTGTGCCTGATCCAGTTAGTACCTCTCTGCCTTGTTCCTGCCTCCCCTTGCCGTGCTACTATTCGAGTACCCTGTTGAGATCCCACTTTCTTGCATTCCCTGTACTCTTGTCCTTTAGATAGTTTTGTATTTAGTTAGTAGTTAGGTTCTTTTGTTATTTATCTTTTGGGGTTTGTTTATGTTTACGTTTACTGTGTGCTGTGTTCGTTGTTTGCCGTGTTTCACTGTAAATAAATATCACTTTAATATATATCTATCCTTTGTTTGGTCTCAGTTCCTCTGTGTAGCCTACGTGTCTGGCCACCCTTAGACACTGAACCTGATATAGACTGGTTTTCTTTCTAGGTCAAATGTTGCATACAGTATAGAGTGGACCAGGAAAATTCAAACCCCGCCCCTCCATGTGCGACCCCTCCCATTTCTCGCAAGCCACGCCCCTTATATAATCCACCTACTCCGTCCCCTGTATTCCACTTGCTTCCACTCATAGTTTCAGGAGTATACAGCTCAGCATCACAGGACAGAGTATATAGCCCCAGCATCACAGGACAGAGTATAAAGGCATATGGTATATAGCACAGCCTTACAGATCGGCGTAAACCAACTAAAAAATTACACTGTTAAAAATGAGGGGTTCCCTCTATAATGAGGGGTTCCCACCTGCACGTATCTGCATTCTGCACCCTGTAAATAGCACATATCTGCAACCTGTAAATAGCACATATCTGCATTCTGCAATCTGTAAATCGCACATATCTGCACCCTGTAAACGGCACATATCTGCATTCTACACCTTGTTAATAGCACATATCTACATTCTGCACCCTGTAAATCACACGTTTCTGCATTCTGCACCCGGTAGATAGCACGTATCTGCATTCTGCAACCCCCCCAATCAGGTCAGCTACAGTGCTACACTATACACATGGCAGGGGGGGTGATGGACACAGCAATCAACCTGCCCCCCCCGACTAACACAGGGTGGCAGGGCAGACAGACACACTCCTCCAGGCTCCAGCCTCTTCTTCTTACAAGTACAACACTACTACAAGTCCCAGCATTAAAAAAAAAAGGCATGACCACTCATCCTCCTTGTAGTTCTCCATTGTTTTCTGGGGCTCAGGTGCATTCTATCCACTATCTTTGTCCAGTTTTTCTCTCAGTGCTGTGACTTGTAGTCCCATAGAAGGTGGATTGCATGCACCTGAGCCCCAAGAGAAGATGGGGAACTACAAGTCCCAGCAGGTTATAATATAAGGCTCCGAGGTGGATGGGTGTCCAGATACCCATCCACCCCGGAGCCTTATATTATAACCTGCTGGGACTTGTAGTTCTCCATCGTCTTCTGGGGCTCAGGTGCATGCAATCCACCATCTTTGTCCAGTTTTTCTCTCACTGCTGGGACTTGTAGTTCTCCATTTTCTCCTGGGGCTCAGGTGCATGCAATCCACCATCTATGGGACTACAAGTCCCAGCAGTGAGAGAAAAACTGGACAAAGATGGTTCATTGCATGCACCTGAGCCACAGGAGACGATGGAGAACTACAAGTCCCAGCAGGTTATACATACAATAAGGTTCTGAGGTGAATGGGTGTGGATTGCATGCACCTGAGCCCCAGGAGAAGATGGGGAACTACAAGTCCCAGCAGGTTTTAATATAAGGCTCCGAGGTGGATGGGTGTCCAGACATCCATCCACCTCGGAGCCTTATATTATAACCTGTTGGGACTTGTAGTTCTCCATCGTCTCCTGGGGCTCAGGTGCATGCAATCCACCATCTTTGTCCAGTTTTCTCTTACTGCTGGGACTTGTAGTCCCATAGATGGTGGATTGCATGCACCTGAGCCCCAGGAGAAGATGGAGAACTACAAGTCCCAGCAGTGAGAGAAAAACTGGACAAAGATGGTGGATTGCATGCACCTGAGCCCCAGGAGACGATGGAGAACTACAAGTCCCAGCAGCTTATACATACAATAAGGCTCTGAGGTGGATGGGTGTGGATTGCATGCACCTGAGCCCCAGGAGAAGATGGGGAACTACAAGTCCCAGCAGGTTATAATATAAGGCTCTGAGGTGGATGGATGTCCAGACATTCATCCACCTCGGAGACTTATATTATAACCTGCTGGGACTTGTAGTTCTCCATCTTCTCCCCAGGGCTCAGGTGCATGCAATCCACCATCTATGGGACTACAAGTCCCAGCAGTGAGAGAAAAACTGGACAAAGATGGTGGATTGCATGCACCTGAGCCCCATGAGACGATGGAAAAAAGTCCCAGCAGGTTATACATACAATAAGGCTCTGAGGTGAATGGGTGTGGATTGCATGCACCTGCCTGCAGGAAAGGAATCGGCACATTGAGGTGAGGGGGGAACTTGAAGCAGTTGCTAGTGCAGCAGTGCACTGTGCAGTGTGCACACTGCTGCTCCGGAGCTGATCAGGGAGGCTGGACTGCACTGAGTGAACTGCGGGGGGAGGCCACTGAGTGAACTGCGGGGGAGATGGGGAGGCCGCTGCTGGTGGTGGCGGGGCTGGCTGGCAGTACTAGCGGCTGCAGGGCTCAGTGGCGGTGCTGGTGGTGGCAGGGCTGGCGCTCTGGATGGAGCAGGTCTGTTCAACACTTACCTGCAATGGTTGGCGCCGCTCCTCTATAACGCCCCCACACGCGCTCCAGAGAGATACCGGAAGTCAAGGGATGATACCGGAAGTTATGTACTGCCCACTGACTGACCTCCCCTCCGGTCCCCGCGGCGCCAATCCAATGACAGCTAGTAGGAATACTAGCAAATCAAAGGACAGTGGGAGTGTGTGTGGGCGCACAGCTTGCGCCCTGCACACGCCCTAAACACAGGCAAATCAGCTTCCCAGCCTGCAATTAGCTGATTGCAGGCTGGGAAGCTTCCCATAGACCGCCGCATGTTCGGCGCCTGTTAACTCTTAAAGTGTCATTTTTATTTATTTTTTCAAATTTTTTTATATTTTTTTTATAGCTTGGGGGGGCCCCCTATGGACGGGCCGCCACTGTATTTATAATTAGGGCTGTGGAAATTAACGATTAATTCCTTGATTAATCGTACATTTTTTTAATCGATCAAAATTCTTTTTGCCGGTACTCACCTCTCTGCTGGCTTGCGGGTCTTCAGGGAGTTCCGTAGGAGATGCGGTGACATGTCCATCTGAAGGGCTCCTTTGCTGTGCCTTCATATCTGCATGCCAGTGGGACCTTACTATCTGCCACACGCAAGGGCTGTTACACTTCCCTCTATCAACCTGGGATTCTACAGCCATCCACTGGGAGTTGTGATAGTTACCTTCACGGGACATCTACATGCCGATGGACTGATGTTAACCCCTCCTCATCTGGATTCAGCAGTGGTATCGTTGTACGCATTTTTATACCAGTATCATACTTAACTACATGTTTTTATGACTGCTTTTGCTACCGTTTGGTATTACTCACACCGTTTTTACAGTTTATGTAGCTGCATCGATTTTATCTCCAATGCAATATTTATTTTGTTACCTACTTGAAGACTATAAAAGTTTTAATGCTATTCTCAATCGAGCGCTGCCTTTGTGTGTTTTTTTGTATCCTGCTATCCATTTTTCCAGTGGTTGGCAGCTGCACTGGGAATCAACCTGCAAGGAGATCAGCTAAAAGTATTTTGATCTGCATGTGCGTTATAATTAATCAAAATTAGTGTTCGATTAATCGATAAAAAAAAAAAACGATTAATCGAACACGAAAATGTTAATCAGTAACAGCCCTAACATATATATATATATATATATATATATATATATACACACACATATACACAGTTATTATTAGACGCATTTGTGCAATCTGAACAAGAGTTTCCCTTTATATTTATAATACAATAATTCCTGTATCATCAGCTTTTTCCAATGGCCAAACTGTGATACATTTACTCATTGAGATATATTTTAGAAAAACAACACCACCTTTCGGTCACTAGATGGAGCTGATGATTCAGGAATAATCTACTAGAAAAATATGGAGAAGTTTCATTCAGTTTGAGCAAATGTTTCTGACATTCCTGCAACACATTTTCTAAATAGACCTCTATATGCAGTGGCTCTCAGTACAGGGTAAGGTGTAGGTACAATGTAAGGGTTAGATTATGTGTTGCGCAGTTTCGTTAAAACGGTTGTAAACTGTGGCTGTTGTAAAAAAAATAAAAAAAATAAAAAAAAAAACACCTGCAAGGCAATGGCATAATGTGCATTGTATACTATCACATTATGAAATACTCACCTTGGAACAAAGCCCTTCAGCGCTGGACTGTCACTTCTAAGAGGGCTGACCTCTTCTCCCGGTCTTTTCTTCTAGAAGATATTTATTTTACCTAAGTATCCAGGAAGAAAAAAGGAACTGGGCTTCTCATGCCCACACATATGATGGATACGGCCACAACATGAGCTGGAGGATATAAGGCAATGATTTCTGGAACGATTGGGGAGCTACTAATATGTTTTAGGGACTACTTAATGTGATTAATTTTAGCTTGCAAAAAAATTAAAAATTATGACAGGAACCCTTCTTTAAATTCGTTTAATTTGCTTAATTTGTTTTGTTTATTCGTTTTCAAATTGATTAAAATGTTCCAATTCGAAAAGTTTTCAAAAGTTTCCCCATTTCCAAAGAGAATAAAACATGCTAGAAAATAAAAGGAATAGAATAGAAAAAAATAGAATAGAGTGGAATCAAATATAACAGAAAATAAAAGAATATAATAGAGTAAAACAGAACAAAATAGGATAGAAAAGAACAGAATAGAATGGAATAGGATAGAATAAAAAAAATGAATGAAATAGAAAGATTATAACCATCTTCTGAAATTCGAATAGAATAGAAAAGAATAGAATAATAAAAAAAACAATAGAATAGAAATAATGTAACCATTTTCCAAAATTCAAATAGAATCAATTCAAATTTTTAATAGAATAGAAAAGAATAGAAAATAACACAATAGTATAGAAAAAATAAATAATAGTAATAGAATTAATATAACCAATCTTCTATTCTAATCTATTCTTTTCTATGAACTGATTCTATTCTTTCAATTCTATTCTTTTTTTATTCTATTCTATTATAGTCTGATCTATTCTTTTTTTTCTATTCTATTATTTTCTTATGTATTCAAATTCAAAATTCGAATTTCAGAAGATGTTATATTCTTTCTATGTTATTCTATTCTATTTTGTTTGTTTCTATTATATTATAGTCTATTCTATTCTTTTAGTTTCTGTTATATTCTTTTCTAGTCTATAATTTTTTTTCCTATTCTTTTCCTTTATTTTCTATTCTATTTTATTCTCTTTGGAAATTTGAAAACTTTTCGAATTTGAAAACCTATTCAAATTCAAAAAGTATTCGAAAACTATTTAAAAAAAATCTAATTTCTTCCAATTTTTTTTTCATTCTTTCGGATTCGTTTGTAACATTGGAATTTGGAAATTCGGATGCATTCGGATTTTTGAAAAACAAAAATGTGTCCAAATTCGGAGCAAAATTACCCGCCCATACCTGACAGACATTAGTGCTGGTGTCCTATCACCACCCCATATTCATAAAGCACAGCCTGTAATGATGCTATAGTTGTGAATGAGCACAGAATGAGCAGGGTGCATGTTCCCTCGCCCCACTCCAGCTTACACACTATTGGCTGTCTGTTCTGGAACTAAGGGGGTAATCCACAAAAGGGATACGCCGGCGTATCTACTGATACGCCGTCGTATCCCTGTTTCTATCTTTGGAACTGATCCACAGAATCAGTTTACCATAGATAGGCAGAAGATCCGACATGTGTAATTGAATTACACTGTCGGATCTTAAGGATGCAATTCTAGGCCGGCCGCTAGGTGGCGAGGCCATTGCGGCCGGCCTAGAATATGCAAATGAACACTTACGGCGATCCACAAACGTTCCGACGGGCCCGTCGCTCTAAACCTACGTCGTTTACGTCGAGTTACGCCGCGTAAAACTAGGGCTAATCCCTAGTTCTCTTAAGCCATGTTAAGTATGGCCATCGTTCTCGCGTCGAAATTTAAATTCTACGTCGTTTGCGTAAGACGTTCGTGAATGGCGCTGGACGCCATTTACGTTAACGTCTAAGCAAATGACGTCGGAGCGACGTCAGGTAGCGCAATGCACGTCGGGTAAGTTACCCGAAGGAGCATGCGCAGTACGTCCGGCGCGGGAGCGCGCCTAATTTAAATGGGACTCGCCCCATTAGATTCGGCACGCCTTGCGCCGGACACATTTAAGTTACACCGCCGTAAATTTCAAGGTAAGTGCTTTGTGGATCGGGCACTTAGGGAGAAATTTTGCGGCGGTGTAACTTAAATCGGAAGATTTAAGTTGCGCCCGATATTTGTGGATTTGGCCCTAACATCTCAGCAGTGCCTTTGTGAAGTCTCCCCTTCCCTACCTCATGCCTTCAATAATACCAGAATAACTTACTAAAGGGGCACTGCCAAGTTTGGGTGGGAGACAGAGCTGGACTGGTGATGCCGGAAGTTGCCCAGCAGCAGGTGTCTATGTGAAGGGTATAGAGGGAATCACTTCCAATGGGTTGTACCCCAATTGTAGGTGGTAAGTGATAGACTCCACTGGGGTCTAGAGCTGCTACCTTTCTGATAATAAAAATTGGGCCTTTACCATGGAAACTTGGATGATTCAAGAGTCCAGAAAAACATTTCCCTTGATGATTTTTTATAATTGTTTATTGAAGATAAAAGACTACAAGTAGAGCCGACGTGTTTCGGGGGAACTCCTCCCACCATTCTTCAAAGCTGTATTTCTTGGAGAATGGTTAAGCCCTATTTAACCCTTTAATAATTTTGATCAGCAGTTCTGCAGCATGCCAGCGTGTTGTGTCGACTATTCTTTTATCTTTAATAAAAATTTTAACCACCTGGAGATTTACCCCCTTCATGACCAGGCCATGTTTTGCGATACAGCACTGCGTTACTTTAACTGACAATTGTGCGGTCATGCAACACTGTACCCCAAAAAAATGTATATAATTTTTTTCCCACAAATACAGCTTTCTTTTGGTAGTATTTGTTCACCACTGCATTATTATTTCTTGCATCATAAACAAACAAAAAAGATAGACAAGAAAAACCCTGAAACAATATTTTATACTTTCTGCTGTGTAGCGTCTACAAACTGGGATATAGGGCCAAATCCACAGAAAAGCTGCCTAACTTAACTTTTCAGAGTTAAGTTACACGGCCGCAATTCTCCGAATTTAGGTAGCGATCCTCAAAGCACTTACCCGGAAAATTGCGGCAGTGCAACTTAACTCCGTGCATCCTAAGGCATTCCTAATTAAAATGGGCGATTCCCATTTAAATTAGGCGCGCTCCCGCGCCGGACGTACTGCGCATGCGTGTGACGTCATTTTTCCCGACGGGCAGCGCGCGAACGTAATTTACGGCGGGCTTTGTGGATTGCGACGGGACAATAAAGTTGCGCCGGTAAAAAAAATCAAAATTTAAAAAAAAACGCGGCGATCGAAAAAAAGGTCTGGTTTTACATGGTGTACTAACTTTACACATTGTAAAACCAGCCCTAATTTTGCGCAAGCAAATCGTAACTTACGCAGAAAACACAAAGCTTAAAAGCTTTGTGGATCTGCTTAAGTACTCATTTGCATACGCTAGGCGGCATTTCGACTCGAAATGCCCCCAGCGGCGGATGCGGTACTGCATCTTAAGATCTGACAGTGTAAGTGTCTTACAGATGTCAGATCTTCTGCCTAACTTTGGAAAAATCCTTTTGAGGATCGTTTCCAAAGTTAGGCACAGAGATACGCAGGCTGAACAGCAGTTCCGCCTGCGTATCTCTTTTGTGGATTTGGCCCATATTTTTTTGGAATTGTTATTTTTTTATACTAGTAATGGCGGTGTTGTAAGGAATATAATTTCTGGATTTTGTACATATTCTGTTTTAATCCCCAATGGTCAATTCCCAATAAACTGAGGCTTGCAGTGCAGTGTCCTGGAGGACAGGATGCCCCCTCAGGAACGTAATCTGTTAAACCAGGCTCTGAGCTGTCTGCGAGATCCTTTTATTAGCCCCTCTGCAGACAAAGGGAAGTGCAATTATAACATAATTGCAATGATCAAAAGGCCAGCAAACTGTTGGAGATGATATGTACAATACTGCCCCCAGTGACCAAGTATGGCAATCAGTATTAACGAGGATGGTCCCAGGAATGCAACGATTGGGCCAAAGGCAAATGGGCTGGCAATGGGATGGAGTTTGAATGACTGAGTTTTGTAAAAAGGGTTGGTAACACAGAGCTCAGCCTCTTTTGTTGAAGACCTATGCTGAAGCCACATGGCTCTCTGGAAGGCAGTGGCGTAGCTTGGGTTGTCAGCGCCCGGGGCAAGGCAAGAAATGTGTGCCCCCCCCTAACCTGCGGAATTCTTGCATTCCCCAAGTCCCTTCCCTTCCTACAATAGTACTTACCAGCCTGATTCCTATACTGACCACTACACTTACCTTTACACTGACCCTTTATGATTCCTATACTGACCATTACACTTACCTACCTGTCCACTGCACTGACCTACCCAATTCCTACATTGGCCACAACATTGCACACTAACCACTACACCACACACTGATCACTACACTGCATACCACACTGACCACTACACACCACACTGACCACTACACACACCACACTGACCACTACACCATACACTGACCACGACACACAATACTACACACTGACCACTACACCATACACTGATCACTACACTGCATACCACACTGACCACTACACTACACACTGACCACTACACACCGACCACTAACCCGCACACTGACCACTACACTATACACTGACCACTACACTACACACTGACCACTACAAAATACACTGACCACTACACCACACACTGACCACTACACACTGACCACTACACTACTCACTGACCACTACACTATACACTGACCACTACACACCACTAAACACTGACCACACCACACTGACCACTACACTACACACTGACCACTACACCACACACTGACCACTACACTGCATACCACACTGACCACTACACTACACACTGACCACTACACCACACACTGATTACTAAACCACACACTGACTATTACACTGCATACCACACTGACCACTACACCATACTCTGAACACTACACACTGATCACTACACTACACACTGACCACTATACCATACACTGACCACTACACTGCATACCACACTGACCACTACACTATACACTGACCACTACACACCACTAAACACTGACAACTACACTGCATACCACACTGACCACTACACTACACACTGACCACACCACACTGACCACTACACTACACACTGACTACTAACCCGCACACCAACCACTACACTATACACTGACCACTAACCCGCACACCACTACACACTGGCCACTAACCCGCACACCACTACACTACACACTGACCACTAACCCACACACCACTACACACTGACCACACCACTACACACTGACCACTACACTACACACTGACCACTACACTACACCATACACTGACCACAACATCACACACTGACCACTACACCATACACTGACCACTACATCACACACTGACCACTACACCATGCACACCACTACAAACTGACCACTAACCTGCACACCACTACCCTGCACACTGACCACTACCCTGGACACTGACCACCAGGGCTGGTGCAAGGATTTTTGCCGCCCCTGGCTGCGCCCTGACTCCACTTTACCCTGCAACACATGTGACCTATCTGACACCTACACTGACCCCCTGACACACCTACCTGACACATGCACTGATCCACAGTCTACCTGACTCCTACTTCCTGCACTACTCAGATTACACTGACCCACGTGACCATTACACTGACCCACGTAACCATTACACTGACCATTACACTGACCCACGTGACCATTACACTGACCCACGTGACCATTACACTGACCTACGTGACACCTACTACACTAACCTACCTTACACCTACACTGACCCATCTCACTCCTACTTCCTGCATTCACATTACACTGACCCACCTGACCATTACACTGACCAGACACCAACACTGACTGACACACACTGACCCCTGACACATACACTGACTCACCGACCTTACACATATACTGACCCACCGACCTTACACCTACACTGACTCACGTGACTCCTACAGTAGAAGTCCTACTTCCTGCACTACTCACACCCCCCCTCCACACAGCTCTGTGCAAAACTGGATCTGCAGAATTGGTCCTGACTCCCCGCCAGCGCCATCCACCCACAGTTCGCACCATGTGCTAACACGCTGCACCTTCATGCTTCTCTAGACATGAAGCGCCGCGGCCAAACCAGAGGAGAGGGCCAGGCAGAGGGGAAGACAGCGGCTCACATTTCCAGTGGTTGCCTCCCCCCGCCATTTTCAGTGTTTCCCGGCCGGCGCACTGTGATTGGGCGTATGGCAATCATGTGCGGAGGCGGGACTTCAAGAGCGATTGCGGACAGGCCAGTCCCACATGACCCCCATACGCCCAATCACAGGGCGCCAGACACTAAACATGGCGGCCGGAGATCGGAGACACAGGAAGTGAAAATTTGTAGGAGGCACAGAATTGCGCCCCCCTAAAAGTCGCGCCCGGGGCCACGGACCCCCCTGCCCCCCCACGCTACGCCACTGCTGGAAGGCATGATAGTTTGGGCCTAACCATGTGGCCCAGGCCTGCTCTCTTTACATCTAGAGCTAAGCCAGCAAGGACTTTGCCTCGTTCATTATTAGTATTATCGGTATAGGCTTTATAGATATCTGTTGTTAGTATATGACATTTCTGTTTTACTCAAATGCGTCTGTCTTCATAGCTAGCATAATAGCATTAGGCCTAGCATACTCATATATATATATATATATATATATATATATATATATATATATATATAAGCTAATTATAGGGACGTACAAATACAATGAATACATAGATGCAATAGCTATATATTATAAGTTACAATAGAGTGTATTTTATTGCATCGCATTTAACAGGCGGGGATCAGTGACTAATAGCAGGACTGCAATATTGTAGCGGACAGTAAGGTTTTTTTTTTTGCGCTCTCCAGCTTTAGTATATAAACCCCTAGCTGACACTTTGTGGGAACCAGTGACACTAATACAGTGATCAGTGCTAAAAATATGCACTGTCACTGTACTAATGACACTGACTTGGAAGGGGTTAAACATTTTGGGCAATAAAAGGGTTGACTGTGTGCCTTGCCAGTGTTTTTGTGTACTGTATGTTCTGCAGTACATAGAACACAAAATCCATCCATCCCCCCCATCAGAACAGAGCTCTGTCTTGTTTACATAAGCATCGCTTCATTCTAAGTCTCTGCCCAACGATCTGCGGGTGCCAGTGGAAATCGAGTGCCAGGCACCTGCAGATCGGTTTCTGCTGTGAATAATCATAGTAGAAGCTGCCCGCATGCAGTGCGTGTGCGCCCCCCTGCAGGCGGAAATGTAGGATCACTATATAGCTGCTATAAAGCTGCTGCTATGCCGCTCTATAGCAGTTTTACTGCAAATGGATAATAAATCATCAACTGAGATGTTTATCTGGACACGGAGTGCTCCTCTTTAATCCCTCAAGAGATGCTGGGAACTTTGGGCCATATTCTTAGAGATCTCCGGCGGCGTAACGTATGTCCTTTACGTTACTCCGCCGCAAGTTTAACTGGCAAGTGCCTGATTCCCAAACCACTTACCTGTAAACTTGCGGCGGCGTAGCGTAAAGTCCACCCGCGCAAGCACTCCTAATTCAAATGATCCTGGTAGGGGGCGTGGATCATTTAAATTAGGTGCGCTCCCGCGCCGATCGTAATGCGCATGCTCCGTCGGGTAGATTACCCGACGTGCATTGAGCTAAATGACGTCTCGCGGACGTCATTTGTTTTGACGGTAACGTAAATGGCGTCCATCGCCATTCACGGACGACTTACGCAAACGACGTTAAATTTTCAAATTTCGACGCGGGAACGACGGCCATACTTAACATTGAGTACGCCACGACGTAAAATCACTACGACAGGCAAGCGTACGTTAGAGAATCGGCGTGACTAGTCATTTGCATATTCTACGCTGACCGCAAAGGAAACGCCACCTAGCGGTCAGCGTAGATATTGTAGCCTAAGATACAACGGCGCAGGCCGTCGTATCTTAGGCATGTTTAAGTGTATCTCAGTTTGAGAATACACTTAGGCCCCATACACACGATAGAATCCATCCGCTGAAAAATCCCAGCGAATGGGTTTCAGCGGATAGATCCTATGGTGTGTACACTCCAGCGGATCTGTTTCCGCGGATATTTCTCCCCTGGGATGGATTCCAGCAGATCGAATATTTGCTGACATGCCAAACACATCTATCTGCTGGAATCCATCCCAACGGATGGATCCGCTGGTCTGTATAGACTCACCGGATCCATCCGTCCGAAGGGATCCCCCGCATGCGTCGTAATGATTCGACGCATGCGTGGAATTCCTTATATGACAGCGTCGCGCACGTCGCCACGTCAAAATCGCGGCGACGGCGTGACACGTCATCGCCAGAGGATTTCGGCGCGGATTTCAATGCGATGGTGAGTACACTCCATCGCATGGAAATCCGCTGAAATCCTCGAGAGGATTTATCCGCGGAAACGGTCCGCTGGACCGTATTCGCGGATAAATCCTCTCGTGTGTATGGGGCCTTAAACATAGGACGGCCTTAGAATCGGACTTACGTCGGCGTATCTGCTGATACGCCGGCGTAAATTCTTTGAGAATATGGCCCTTTGAGACTTGCACATGTAGTTCGATGAAGGAAAATTTAAAAAAGCGTAACAGCTCTAGTGAGATGGCTGCCACACAAAGTTTTTTCTAAGGCCTTGTACAGACGGGGCAAACATGTACGATGAAAACGGTCCGCCGGACCGTTTTCAGCGTACATGTCTGCCCGGGGATTTCTGTATGATGGCTGTACACACCATCATACAGAAATCCACGTGTACTCGATACGCGGCTACGATGACGCGGCGACGTGCGCGGCTCTGCCAGTTCAATGCTTCCACGCATGCGTCAAAGTCATTCGACGCATGCGAGGGATGGCGGCCGCTCGGACATGTACGGTAGGTCTGTACAGACGACCGAACATGTCCGACGGGCAGGATTCCAGCGGGCATGTTTTAAAACATGTTCAGAAATATTTGCCCGCTGGAAAAAGGCCCGGCGGGCAAATGTACGCTGGAATCCTGTCCGCTCGGGCCTACACACGACCGAACATGTCTGCTGAAACTGGTCCGCGGACCAGTTTCAGCAGACATGTTCGGTCGTGTGTACGGGGCCTTATGGACATCTAACAGTAGCAAGAACCATATAAATACAGAAAGAAGAATCTCCAGACCAAAATCAGATAAACGAACCCACGATCATTTTAATTACATAATGTAACTACTGATAAAAAAGTTATATTAAAACAGCCAACAGGTTTCGGTTACAACACCACTTTCTTCGGTCACAGACCCACTTGGAAGAGTTTTCTATAGCAAAAAAGTAAAACAAAACATCTTGTACTCCATACCGGTAACCCAGAACACTATAAAACTTTGTGACAAAACAAATGTGAAAATTACTTTAGGGAGAACCCATCACTCTGATCATTCAGGGCAAAGAGTGTCTTTGTAAAGGCCCTCAAGCCCTTGATACGTCACCACTCCTTCCCCTGGGGCATATTCTTAAAGATCTGAGGCGGCGGAACGTATGTCCTTTACGTTACGCCGCCGCAAGTTTAAGTGGCAAGTGCCTGATTCCCAAACCACTTACCTGTAAACTTGCGGCGGCGTCGCGTAAAGTCCACCCGCGCAAGCCCTCCTAATTCAAATGATCCTGGTAGGGGGCGTGGATCATTTAAATTAGGCGCGCTCCCGCGCCGATCGTAATGCGCATGCTCCGTCGGGTAAATTACCCGACGTGCATTGCGCTAAATGACGTCTCACGGACGTCATTTGTTTTGACTGTAACGTAAATGGCGTCCAGCGCCATTCAAGGACGACTTACGCAAACGACGTTAAATTTTCAAATTTCTAGGGGGCATGTTTATCTTTACGCCGCGTATCGCTTACGGAAACGACGTTAAAACACTACGGCGGGCAAGCGTACGTTAGAGAATCGGCGTGACTAGGCATTTGCATATTCTACGCTGACCGCCACCTAGCGGTCAGCATAAATATTGCAGCCAATATTGCAGCCTAAGCGCAGGCCGTCGTATCTTAGGCATGTTTAAGTGTATCTCAGTTTGAGAATACACTTAAACATAGGATCGGACTTACGTCGGCGTATCTGCTGATACGCCGGCGTAAATTATTTGAGAATATTGCCCCCTGTCTTTAAAAAAAAAAAAATGCAGGTGGAATCCCTCTTTAAAGTCAGCAGCTACAAACACTGTAGCTGCTGACTTTTAATAAGGACACTTACCTGTCCTAGGCGCCCGCGATGTCGGCCCCCCCGAGGCCGGTCGCTCGATCCAAGCAGCTCCCGGCGCCGCCATCCTTACTGAGGGAAACAGGCAGTTGCGTGCGTGAGTCTCGCGGCGCTTTTGTGAATGGGCAGCTGCTTTCTGGGATACGCACAGTTCCCAGAAGGCAGTGCGCACCATTCCCCAGAAGACATCGCTAGGAGGACGAGGAATAAGACCTGCCGCGGTGGATGAAGAGGCAGATTAGGAACTTCCGCATAGCAACTGCTATTTCTGGTAAGAATTTTTTATTTTTTTTCTTCAATTTTTTTTTGTGATTTTCTGTAAAAAAAAAATATTTCAGGGTGGAACTCCACTTTAAGTTTCCCAGTGTTGGCTTGTGTAGGAAACTAGGAGACAGCGGTGACTTCCTCCCTCCATCGTGTAACAGGATTTGAGCCTAGTGATTGGCTGCTAGACCTGACATAAGGTCACATGCTCCCCTAAAAACCATGAAGAACTGGCTATTTTCATTGGCTAAGACAGTCAAAGTAGCGACAAGGAGTGTTTAGGATTGGGGTATCGGGGAGTTGTGTCTGGTGGGCCTTTTCACAGGCATTTTCACTTTGTCCTGAATAAGCAAAGTGCCAATAGGGGTTGATTTAAACCTGGAGAGTGCAAAATCTGGTGCAGCTGTGCAAATAAACCAATCAGCTTCCAGTTTTTTTTTGCCAAAGCTTATTTGAACAAGCTGATATTAACCACTTAACCACTTCATTACTGGGCACTTAAACCCCCTTCGTGCCCAGACCAATTTTCAGCTTTCAGCGCTGACGCATTTTGAATGACAATTGCACAGTCATACAACACTGTACCCAAATTATATGTTTATCATTTTTTTCCCACAAATAGAGCTTTCTTTTGGTGGTATTTGATCATCTCTGCAATTTTTTTTTTTTTGCGCTATAAACAAAAAAGACAGAAAATTTTGAAAAAAAAAACAATATTTTTTACTTTTTGTTATAATAATATCCCATTAAAAAAAAAAAAAAAATTCCCTTGGTTTAGGCCGATACGTATTCTTCTACATATTTTTGTTTAAAAAAATCGCAATAAGAGTATATTGATTGGTTTGCGCAAAAGTTATAGCGCCTACAAAATAGGGGATAGATTTATGATTTTATTTTATTTTTTATTTTTAACTAGTAATGGCGGCGATCTGTGATTTTTTTTTGTCAGGCCTGCGATATTGCGGCGGACGTATCGGACACTTTTGACACAATTTTGGGACCATTCACATTTATACAGCGATCAGTGCTATAAAAATGCACTAATTACTGTATAAATGTGACTGGCATGGAAGGGGTTAACACTAGGGGGTGAGGAAGGGGTTAAATGTATTCCCTGGGTGTGTTCTAACTGTGTGTGGAGGGGACTGACTGGGGGAGGTGACCGATGCTGTGTCCCTATGTACAAGGGACACAGCATCGGTCTCCTCTCTCCCTGACAGGACGTGGAGCTCTGTGTTTACACACAGAGCTCCATGTCCCTGCTGTCACCGACCGATCGTGGGTACCTGGCGGACATCGCGGCCACCAGGCACGCGCATCGGCTTCCCAGCGGGCACAGTGTTTCCCTGCTGCGCGCCCCCAGCGGTGCACCCGGGGAATGTAAACAACAGGTCGTCCAGGGACGTCCGCCCGGCACTTGAGAGCCGCGCTGTGGACGTCTTTCGTCTACAGCGCGGATCTCAAGTGGTTAAGGACCCCTTCATGCCGATTTACGTCGGCAGAATGGCACATCAATGTATATGTACGTTGCCCTTTAAGCCCAGCCACGGGGTCGCGTGCGCGCGCTGCGGGCGTGTGCACACGACCCGGTCCGAAGCTCCGTGACTGCGGCCGCCGGACTCGCGGACCCGATCCCCGCTGGAGTCCCCCGATCGATCCCCGGAGCTGAAGAACGGGGAGAGCTGTGTGTAAAGACAGCTTCCCCGTTCTTCACTGTGGCGCCGTGATCGATCGTGTGTTCCCTTATATAGGGAATCACAATCAATGATGTCACACCTACAGCTACACCCCCCTACAGTTGTAAACACACATGAGGTCACACATAACCCCATCAGCGCCCCCTTGTGGTTAACTCCCAAACTGCAATTGTCATTTTCACAGTAAACAAGGCATTTGTCAAATGTGTCAAAATTGTCCGAAGTGTCCGCCATAATGTCGCAGTCACGAAAAAAAATCGCTGATCGCCGCCATTAGTAGTAAAAAAAAAAAATTATAAAAATGCAATAAAACTATCCTCTATTTTGTAAACGCTATAAATTTTGCGCAAACCAACCGATAAACGCTTATTGCGATTTTTTTTTTATCAAAAATAGGTAGAAGAATACTTATCGGCCTAAACTGAGGAATTTTTTATATATTTTTGGGGGATATTTATTATAGCAAAAAGTAAAAAATATTGCATTTTTTTCAAAATTGTCGCTCTATTTTTGTTTATAGCGCAAAAAATGAAAACTGCAGAGGTGATCAAATACCACCAAAAGAAAGCTCTATTTGTGTGAAAAAAAGGACGCCAATTTTGTTTGGGAGCCGCGTCGCACGACCGCGCAATTGTCAGTTAAAGCAACGCAGTGCCGAACCGCAAAAACTGTCCGGGTCCTTTAGCTGCCTAAAGGTCCGGGTCTTAAGTGGTTAAGGAGCTTATTTGCAACCATGCACAGCTGCACCAGATTTTGCACTCCCCAGTTTTAGTAAATCAGCTCCAGTGTCTGTTTAAAGTGGTTGTAAACCCTTACAGACCACTTTGGCCTACATGTAAGCCTTGATTAAGACTTGCCTGTAGGTGCAATAAATATCTCCTTAACCTACACGGATAAGGAGATATTTGCAAAAAAGGCGCACTGAGCGTGCCGTTAATGAATGAACGCGTGCCGTTAATGAATGGACTCATGCCGTCACCGCCGGCGGCCGCGCGCATGCGTAAGGAGTGACGTCATCGCAGCTTTGGCCAGTCACAGTGCCGTAGCAGCGATACACGGAAGAGAGATGGCGGCGACGGAGGAGGGGAACGAGGAGCGCTGCAGGGGGTTTGATCTCAGGTAAGTAATTCATAATGAGCTAGTATGCTATGCATACTAGCTCATTATGCCTTTGTCTTGCAGGGTGTATTTTTTTTTCTTCAGAGGGTTTACTTCCTCTTTAAACATTATTAAATAGTGCAGTGGAATTCAGTATTGTTTTTTTCTTCTGTTGTCCAGCACAGTTTAGGTATTTTATGCTCCTCCGTCTATTCTCCTCAAGGATAACCTTTCCATAGTTGTTCCAGCCATTGAAGTGTATCTTCTGTTAGGTAGAAAGAAAATGTGAATATTTAGCACTGATTGATAATACACCAGACCTTCATGGAACTAAACAAAATACGAAGAGGCAATTCTCACATAATCTACAAAACAAGATTAATATAATATTGAAGTGGAGTTTCACCCATAAATATAACATTACATCAGTAGTTTTAAAAAAATGTCATTAGTCCTTTAAGATTTTTTTTTTTTTTTTTTAGATGCCTTCAAAGTTAGTTAATCTTCCCACTTCCACTTCCCACTTCCTGCACCTATGTGCTTAAGCTTCCAAACCTACACCGCACAGACTCCTGAGAATGTAGTGGGTGTAACTTTCCAGGAGTCTGTGCACTCCCCAGTCTCGAAGAATCATGTGACTTGGACAGTACAGGTGCTGAAACCTGATCTGAAACCTATTACACTGCTTGTGCAGCACTGAGCATGTGCGAGATCTGCAAGGCTGAAATCCAGGAAGTCATACAGTCTGGCTTCATGATGCCCACACTTAAGATGGCCCCAGTCAATTTCTATTTTATAAAGTGTCTAAATGCTGTAACAACCTAACAAAACGGACCTTAGTTTACAGACTAACTTTACTAGAATACATTAAGCTTGTGTATTACAGGGGTATTTATATTTAAAAAGTGAAATTGTGGCCGGAACTCCGCTTTAATAATAGTTAAAAAGAGTACAAGGATCACAATGACATAATTATGGGGTTTCATGGACCTTGGAGTAATGGAGTGGTTACTGAGCTATATTGAGACATTTCCATTATGTGATAAGCCTGTTTAAAGCCTTTGTGATTATCAGGTGTGGGTGTCTTCTGTCGGAGACAGCCCGTCTGAAGAGTATGTGTTTACGCTAAGGGACTTTGTATTGTTCTAAAGGTCAGAAGCCTGTCAGCTGTATTCTGTACTCAGAGGTAGTAATTAAGTAGACCGGGTTATTGTGTACATTGATTACCCCCTGGGGCTTCTGTCTCAATACACAAGTCTTTCCATCCAAGCTATTGGACCAATCCCTGTTGACAATTTCAAGTCCTCATTTGCATGGTCAAGGAGGACTTGAGTGAAGACTGCATATACTTTACAATTGACCAATAGGAAAGCGGTTGTTGGGAGTGGGATGTTCCAAAATTCTGTATAAAAGTGTGCTGTGTACTTGAAAATAAAGAGTCCTGTTTGAACATACATACAGCCTGCCTGGTGTGTGTTCTTAATGGGTCTGAACGGCACATAGCTGTAGTTCGGACCCCGGAACCTTGGATGACTGGACCATCAGACGTTGCAATCTGCAAGCTGACTCACTGGTAGCAGAGGAGTGTCGGGAGAGCAGAACCGGGCGAGAAAGGATCTCGTCACATGGGGTATTGTACCTCATACTGTACATTAGAATTGAGATACAAACTTAGGTGGAAATCAAGTTTGACCCCAATTTCTTGAGTTAGATTGAATAATTTTTTTCAGTTACATTGATGTCAATAGGGGACCGTTTTCCAATGGTCACTTTTGGCTGTTGGCTTGTTAATAGAGAATCTATTGTCACTTAACTTGCTCCCCCAGCCCCTCCCCCAATGAGATTTCTTTAGGGTGTGAATTGTTGTTAATAGACATTACATCCGAATCTCCAAATTAAACAGTAATGAATAGTAATGAATTTAGTTGAAATTCTTAAAAATTTGTTTAGTTTCTTTGTTCTAACAAATTCCAAATTTTCAGAATGATTATAATTCGAATTGGTCGAAAAAATTATCGACAGATTCAAATTCTGTGTGAAGAATAGCTGGTTGTTAAAGCGGAGTTCCACCTAAAAATGGAACTTCCGCTTAATCCACCTTATTGCAGCCCCTCCCTGTAGGCGAGCGCCTGTCCAATCGGACGGCACCGTGCCGCTCGCGCATGCACAGTGCCGCTTGCACATGCGCAGTGCCACTCGCGCATGCGCAGTGGGTGCCCGGCCGTGAAGCCGAAAGCTGTCACTGCCGGGTGCCCACACTAGGAATGAAGACGCCGGCCGGCGAGGGGGGGTGAGGAGCGGAGCCCCGGCCGGCGCGTCGCTGGAACCGTGGAGCAGGTAAGTGTCTGTTTATTAAAAGCCAGCAGCTACACTTTTTGTAGCTGCTGACTTTTAATAAACTTAAACAAAGGCTGGAACACCCCTTTAAGCAGCAGGCCAGGAAGCTGTCCTCTGCGTCCGACCGGCTCACGCAGATATACTGCAGCATAATGGCTCTCCTTGGCAAAATCCCAGGAGAGCCACCAGAGAGAGCGCGAGCGCCACCGGAGGCGCCCGCCTGCTGTACAGCAGGGAACCCGATGTGCGTGGCTAGCAGTCGCGATTGCCCCCGGCCACACGCGATCGTGTGCACGAGCGCCAGCACAGGGGTTTGTAAACATACAAATCCCCGTGATGTCAGAGGAGAGAAGACAGATCGTGTGTTTCTACAAAGTAGAAACACACGATCTATCATCTCTCCTAGTTAGTCCCATCCCCCCACAGTTAGAACACACAAAAGGGAACACAGTTAACCCCTTGATCGCCCCCTAGTGTTAACCCCTTCCCTGCCAGTGACATTTACATAGTAATCTGTGCATATTTATAGCACTAATCGCTCTGTAAATATCAATGGTCCCAAAAATGTGTGCAAAATCGAAATACCGCTAAAAATCGTAGATCACCGCCATTACTAGTATCACCGCCAATACTAGTAGAAAAAAATATAATAATAAAAGCGCCATATAAAAGCTATGAATCTTTCCTATAGTTTGTAGATGCTATAACTTTTGCACTAACAAATCAATATATGCTTTTTGCGTTTTTTTTTTTTAATTGGGATATTTACTATAGCAAATAGTAAAAGATATTGTGTTTTTTTCAAAATTGTCGCTTTTCGTTTATAGCGCAAAAAAAATAAAAAAATACAGAGGTGATCAAATACCACCAAAAGAAAGCTCTATTTGTTGGAAAAAAAGGATGTCAATTTTGTTTGGGTTGTCAGTTAAATTGACGCAGTGCCGTATCGCAAAAATGGCCCGGTCATTAAGCAGCCAAATCTTCCGGGGCTGAAGTAGTTAGCAACTGAAGACTCATCAGCTGTCAGCAGGCTTCCCCACTGACAAGGCCACATGCCCTCAATATGGGGGGGTGTTGTACTCTGCCCCCCACCCCAAAGCACCTTGTCCCCATGTTGATGGTGCCCCCTAACCCCCCTTGTGCAGTGCAAATTTTCCCTGCTTTCTGTTTTCCCTCTGCAGTGCTGCCAGCTTTCCGCCTTCTCCTTTACCGTATCGGGGAAGGGGCTGGTAAATATTTCATTAACTTTTAAGAATAAACACAGTGAGTAATCTGTACCGATCACTCCTGTCTTCATTCTTAAGTGAAGCATAGTAAAGTATGTTTACTGCGCAGCTAGCAGAGGACAGTTGCAGGTGCACTGCGTTGCACCCACGGTGCAGGTAAACCGTAGCACATCATTGTGAAAGCAGTCCTATTCTATTATGCCCAGTGTATTGCTTCACACTGACTCTTTTTCCCCTGCTGGCAACACTCTGGAGACCGCTAGTCGGCATAAGAGGTGTCACTCTGCATGGGACAGGGGGGTCCTTATCCGCCGGGGGACCTTTTCCATCAGGACACCGGCACTCCAGAGGAGGCATGTTATGTTGCTTTTGTTCCCTACTACAGCTCCAACTGTTTGATGCACTGGAATGGTGGATCAGCAAGCCCAGACCGCGATCTACCAATCACCTGGCCTCGATCTACTGGTTGCTGACCCGTGGTGTAGAGGTTAATGAAGTTAAAAAAAGAGATCTAACTAGTATTCAGAAGTAGGAAAAATGTAGTATGGGCATTTGCTAGAATACTGGAAAATGTCTATCGATATTAATAATTTGGGGTAGAAAAATGAAGTCAAGCACAGACTTTATGAAGGCTATGGTGCTAGAGTTTGTTTTTTAGGATTGATAAAAGGAATGTTACAAACTTCACAATAAATGTGTACCAAAATTTGTCTATGCTCGATAAGCCAATTATACACCTTATTGTGTTTCTTGATGATGTCATCTTACCCGCGACTTCTATAAAACGTCAATAAGCATGCCAGCCCGACCATAGAAACAACTGCGATACATATACCCAGCCCTCTGGATATCTGATGTCTTTTATCTGTAGAGATGAAATAGCTCAGGATAAAGCAGAAGTCTTGTTTGTAGAGTGCCTTGCAAAAGTATTCACCCCCTTGGCTTTTTGCCTATTTTATTACATTACAGCCTTTAATTCAATGTTTTTTAATCTGAATTATATGTGATGGATCAAAACACAATAGTCTAAGTTAGTGAAGTAAAATTAGAAAAATATATACATAAAACTAGGGTTGTCCCGATACCGATACTAGTATTGGTACCGATACCGATGCCGAGCATTTCCCTGAGTACTTGTACTCGGGAAAATGCTCCAATGCTTCATATATATTCCGATACCTGGGCAGTCAGGGTTGATCGGTGTGGCGGGGGGAGTTACAAGCACTGATCTGCCCCCTTTTCAGCTGCTTTAGTGAAAGTTATACAGCAGTGATCAGTGCAGTGGCGGAACTACCGCCATAGCGACCCACGCGGGCGCTATGGGGCCCGCAGCCGAGTGGGGCCCGGTGAGGATGAAGAATAGGATCTGCGGAGCCCACCTCAGCGCGCTGACTTCTGTAGTAAGTCTATGGCTGCAGGGAGATTGAGTGGATCTGTCAGGTTGATGTCGGGATGGGCGGGGCCAATATCCGGAGCTCCGCCCCTTTATTAGACAACCCAGAGCATAGTGAGGGGGAAGTACAGGAAGTGAAGGTGCCCAGCAGCTGACCAGTGTCTCTCTCCCTCTGCCTTTATGCTACAATGGCAGCCGATCCCCAGCCTCCTGGTATTCTCTCCCTGCACTCAGCTCAGTGCTGTGATGTCAGCTCTCCTTCCTGCATGATCTTCTATTTACCTCGTAAGTTTGTTACTCCTCCCCCTTCTAGATACTAGTCCTGCTCACATTCTCCCTTCTTTGTCCCAGTGATTGTGCCCAGAATATGTCTCCATGCAGTCACCCCTGTGCTCTCCTTCTGTCTCACATCACAGTGGATCTCATGACTATGGTATACCAGAATACACCCTGACCGCTAAGACCCTTTTACAGTTAATACCCCCACATTAACCCTTAATAAATAATGAGACCACCACTTAATGTTGGAGTAAAAACTGGCCGTAGCAGCCTCCTTTATTTTAAATACTCTTTAAATAATAAATAACCAATAACCATAACAACAAACACATAAATTCCTGAGATAATACCTCTCCTAAATGGTGTTGGACTTTGCAGGACCCAATAACCACTAAACTTGTTCACATTTTAACTTTGTAACATTGTAACTCTTTATTTGGCACTGCGGTGTCCTAACCTCTGGTCATAGGCCTCAAGCCGAAGCTGGCTCAAAGACGACCGTTGACCGCAGTGCCCCCAATTCACCAACCTTCCAGCTACATTAGTAGACTGGCAACTAGAAACCCCTTCAGAAACCATCCCACCGCTGGGTACTGGTGTCCATCTTTGGGGTAATATCTTCTCCTGCAAAGTCCGAAAACACCCGCCACTGCCACGACGATGTAATCCTCAACCTGCAAAGAAACAAACACAAAAACAGCACCCAAAACACATACCAAATGATCAAATACCATCAGTCCATATTTGCTACCCCAAAAAACTAGGGAGGGTGGGTGGGAACTTCGCTCCCCCACGCCTGACTTGCCCGGGAAACTGGATGGTGGGAGATATATATAATCTCCCCTCCCACCGCTCCTGCTCCTCCTCCCCCCCACCTACCAGGGTTCTGTTAACCCTGTCATGCCGGCCCTGCGCTGACTTGCAGTTGGCTCCGGGCCTCACTTTCCTCCAACTCACTGTCCCAACAAGCCTGCCTGTGTATTGTTTTCTACTCTCCTCCTGACTCAGCCTATCTTATCCAGCATGGCTTCTCACTCTCTTCTAGTGTCATTCTTCCTCAGTTCTGATACAAATCTCCCATCCCCCTATCTAATGTAACTTCTACTCCCCTCTACACTATCATCACCCCTTACATACTCCCCTCTATACATCCATGTATCACACAGCCCAGACACCACTATGTAACCCTTCACTGACTGATCTGGTTAATGTGTCCCATGTTCTATCACCCATAGCTTAAATCTGTCATTATAGGAATCTGAGCAATAGTCCAAATGTATTCATAACTCCAGATGAGTCCTATTCCCTCACCTATAATAACCTCCTCGCTGGGCTCACACGTGTGCGATCACAGACATTGCATGTGATTTGCACCGCATTGCTGTGCACATCATATGCAATGTCTGTGCGATGCAAATTCAGCCATTCAAACTGTATGCCTGAAATCGCATTTACACCAGAATGGTGCAGGACTCTTTTTTTGGTCCTCACTGAAATCAGATCTCATGGGTATGACACTTCTGGGTGTAAATATCCATGCGATCCGATTCCTGCACCATTTTACAGTTTACACAGCAATTTGAGAACCAATCGGGAGGTGTCATTGGCTTTCTATTGACACTCGCAGCAGTTCGCAGATGTCAGTGTGAACTGTCTGGTGCGATTCGGGAACCTGCACAGGATTCGCAGGCTTTCTCACATCACACCAGTGTATTGGGTATACACTGGTGTGATGTGAGAAAGCCTGCGAATCCTGTGTCTAGTTTTCACTAGATTTCTATTTTTTATTTGTTTATTTTTTCAGAATTTTTAAAACAGTTTTTCAATGGATATTGAGCACAGGTTCACACTGACAGGAGGAATTAAATTGTGCACGTTCAGCTGAACTCACACCATTTCATTCCCATAGGTCAGTCCCAACTTCAGAGGCGATTTCAGAGACATCTGTGTGGGTTGCGGCACAGATGTCTATGGAAATTGCACCCCGAAGTCGGTAAAAGTAAAGAAACTACTTTTAGGACTGGTGCAGCCAAGCTTTAATGCGAATCTAGGCTGAATAATCATTTATCTGGGGGGGGGGGGGGGGGGGGTAGCAGAAATGTTGTAAGTTATGTTGTGTTTGTGTAAGCTAATAATGCATTTAATGTATTTTTATCAAAATATTGCTGCAATATTTTCTGTGGGGGATCCATCTGATGCTGCCATTCTTGCCTCGGCTCCTGTATGCTGGTAATCAAGATTTTAGAAGATAAGTGTGCTATGTTTAATTATTTGGGATCTTTGCAGTTTAACTAATTCCTGAACCTTGCACTCTGTACAATGCGCTCCTGAGCCCTGCACTCTGTACAATGCACTCCTGAGCCCTGCACTCTGTACAATGCACTCCTGAGCCCTGCACTCTGTACAACGCACTCCTGAGCCCTGCACTCTGTACAACGCGCTCCTGAGCCCTGCACTCTGTACAATGCGCTCCTGAGCCCTGCACTCTGTACAATGCACTCCTGAGCCCTGCACTCTGTACAACGCACTCCTGAGCCCTGCACTCTGTACAACGCACTCCTGAGCCCTGCACTCTGTACAACGCACTCCTGAGCCCTGCACTCTGTACAACGCACTCCTGAACCCTGCACTCTATACAACGCACTCCTGAACCCTGCACTCTATGCTAGGAGGCTAGTCTGGCACTTTCTCAGCACACCAGCTGATCCCGCACGCCGCTGCAATTGAACAATGCGCCTCTTCACACAGCAACCCACACAGCTGAGGGTCCTGTTAGACGCATGCAGTCCTAGTGCCGGGCAGGCACTCTCCAAGTAAGGGGCCAATCAGCTTTTTATGTTATGTGATTTTAAAATAAACGGTAATGCACTATAGCTTTTCTCTCTGTTAATGTTTTTGGATGGAATCCTGATCATCACTGGCATTGAATCTGCAGTCTGCACGTTATCATCAGTGTGCAGGCACTAACACCTGTTCAGCTTATCTGACCCAATTCATATGAAAGGGGTCCACTGCCTTTGGTAAGCCTCCCTTTTAGCAAGATCACTTCGGGTGCAAATGTATTAATGGTGGTGGCTGTAGCAACACTCAAGATCCATTTTTGCATGCTCCAATGATCGTTTGGATTTGTCAATAAGCACACATGGACTGTTTTATTTAATTTTGCATATGGTTTTGAGTACCGCAATAAGACGCACTATTTGGATAGTGTTTTTTTTTACTTTCACTGAGGTCACCAGTGTGTGTGCTATTTTAGCACTGTGATTGCATATGGTCAAATCGAGATATTTTTTGTTATAATTGTTTAGACATTAGAGTGTACCATATACACATTTCCCACATATACCACTTGGGATCACGTTTTCAACACCCCATTAGAGGTATTTTTTACTAGCGCCCTCTTCCCCCATTAGATTCCATTGCACAATATATTGTTTATGTTTTGACACAGAGGAGCAGCTGGATATTAAGTAGTAATTCCCAGCAGAGAGCAATTCACTTATCACTAAGTGGTTAATTGATTTCATTAGTGAATTATAATTATACTTAAATAATTTGGCGCGGAAACACATCTCACCTTTATCACTCTATGCCTAGTGTCCTCCTGAGCCTTGCACTCTGTGCATAGCATGCGCCTGAGCCTTGCACTCTGCACATAGCATCCTCCTGGACCCTGCACGTAGAATCCTCCTGCACGTAACACCAGCATACAGAGGGGACACACTGACCACCAGCATACAGAGGGGACACACTGACCACCAATATGCTGGGCCAGTGGTTACAGTATACAGAGGAAATAACAAATCAAGTAAAAAAACTCAAAAGCAATAAGAGAATCTTGTCAGCTAGTTCACTCATCTAACATGAATCAATAAAAAGCAAAAAAATGCAGCACTGCTCAACACTTCATCTATAAAATTGTACAAATGGACTTATAAGTGTAAAGGTAAAATCTATAAATGAATATCCAGTGCAAATCAATCAATGTATTGCAATATAGTAGTGATGGTGTCACCCCCTCTGCAAATGGTAGAAAACATTGCAGAGCTGCAATGTGCAAATAGTGGTGAAACCCCCTATATATAATCCTAATAAAATATGTACATTAATTGTACATTTTATTATGATTTTGCACATTGCAGCTCTGCAATAAGTCCTACCTTCTGCAGAGAGGGTGACACCATCACTACTATATAATATAATTTGGACCGATCATTTTTTTTTTTGGAGGGGGGGGGGGCCCCATACAACATTTTGCTATGGGGCCCTGTGATTTCTAGTTACGCCCCTGGATCAGTGCTTGTAACTCCCCCCCCCCAAAGCCGCACCAATCACCGCTGACTGTCCCTGTATCCTCCTCCGTGCTGCTCTCCCCCTCCACGCTGCAGTCTGAGCTCCGTGCTCCGTGTCCCCCTCCATGCTGTGTGTCCCCCTCTGTGCTGCTCTTCCCCTCTGGATCCTTGTCCCCCTCCGTGCTGCTGTCCGTGCTCCATGTCCCCCTCCTGCTGCTCTTCCCCTCTGCGCTCCGTGTCCCCCTCAATGTCCTCTTCCACCCTCTTGATCTGTCAGGATGGAGAGTGGAGGTAGGAGTCGCTAAACCTGGTTCCTACCTTTTCCGAATGTACAGAGTCATTGATCACTGACTCTGTTCATTCACATAACTGAGCATCGTGACCTGTGTTTACAATGCTTCTGTTTATGACTAGAGAGGAGCTTCTGTCCATTCATTGTAGCTGAGGCTGCAGAGAAAGGGACTGGGGAATCTGTTTCCTTAGTCCCTTTCCCTGTCTCAAAGGGGAGATGTCAGGGGTCTGTTAAGACCCCTGATATTTCACCAAAGACCCAACAGGGCTGATAAAAAAAGAAAAAAAATTACAATAAATAAAAAAAAAATATTGTAAAAAATAATAACAATTTAAATTAAAAACACACTGAAGCCCCATACACACTATCAGTTTTCCTGCAGGTTTTCTCTTCAGGTTTACCAAAACCATGTAGTGAAAGGGCCTGCCTGATTGCATACAAATTAAAACTCTTGAGGTTTGACCTCATATTAGATGGTTTTGGTAAGCCTGAAGAGAAAACCTGCAGGAAAACTGATAGTGTGTATGGGGCTTGACACAATCCACCCCCCCCCTAAAAAAATGAAGAAAGCTCTGTAAAAAAAAAAAAAAAATACTGCCACGTGACATTAAAAAAAAAGTATCGGTATTCGGTATCGGCAAGTACTTGAAAAAAAGTATCGGTACTTGTACTCGGTCTTAAAAAAGTGGTATCGGGACAACCCTACATGAAACTATTTTTCAGAAATAAAAAACGGATAATTGGCATGTGCGTATGTATTCACCCCCCCTTTGTTATGAAGCCCATAAAAAGCTCTGGTACAGCCAATTACTTTCAGAAGTCACATAATTAGTGAAATGATGTCTACCTGTGTGCAATCTAAGTGTCACATGATCTGTCATTACATATACACACCTTTTTGAAAGGTCCCAGAGGCTGTAACACCTAAGCAAGAGGCACCACTAACTAAACACTGCCATGAGGACCAAGGAACTCTCCAAACAAGTAAGGCCTTGTACACACGGGCAAACATGTACGATGAAAACGGTCCGCCGGACCGTTTTCAGCGTACATGTCTGCCCGGGGATTTCTGTATGATGGCTGTACTCACCATCATACAGAAATCCGCGCGTAAACAATACGCGGGGCATGGCCGCGCCCTGCCAGTTCAATGCTTCCACGCATGTGTCAAAGTCATTCGACGCATGCGAGGGATGGCGGGCGCTCGGACATGTACGGTAGGTCTGTACAGACGACCGAACATGTCCGAGCGGACAGGATTCCAGCGGGCTGTTTCTAAACAAGTTTGGAAATATTTGCCCGCTGGAAAAAGGCCCGGCGGGCAAATGTACGCTGGAATCCTGTTCGCTCGGGCCTACACACGACCGAACATGTCTGCTGAAACTGGTCCACGGACCAGTTTCAGCAGACATGTTCGGTCGTGTGTATGGGGCCTCAGAGACATTGTTGTAGAGAAGTACAAGTCAGGGTTAGGTTATAAAACATATCCAAATCTTTGATGATCCCTAGGAGCACCATCAAATCTATCATAACCAAATGAAAAGAACATGGCACAACAGCAAACCTGCCAAGAAACGTCCGCACACCAAAACTCACAGACCGGGCAAGGAGGGCAATAATCAGAGAGGCAGCACAGAGACCTAAGGTAACCCTAGAGAAGCCTCAGAGTTCCACAGCAGAGACTGGAGTATCTGTACATAGGACGACAATAAGCCATACGTTCCATAGAGTTGGGCTTTATGGCAGAGTGGCCGGAAGAAAGTCATTACTTTCATCAAAAAAAAAAAAAATTGAACGTTTTGAGTTTGCAAAAAGGCATGTGGGAGACTCCCAAAATGTATGGAGGAAAGTGCTCTGGTCTGATGAGACCAAAGTTGAACTTTTTGGCCATCAAAGAAAACGCAATGCATGGTGCAAACCCAACACATCACATCATTTAAAGAACACCATCAGCAGTCGGGACTGGGAAACTGGTCAGAGTTGAGGGAAAAATGGATGGTGCTAAATACAGGGATATTCTTGAGAAAAACCTGTACCACTCTGTGTGTGATTTGAGGCTAGGACGGAGGTTCACCTTCCAGCAGGACAATGACCCTAAACACACTGCTAAAGCAACACTTTAGTGGTTTAAAGTGGATGTAAACCCGATTCTCCTAACACGATCTCAACTTTCTAAACAGTATATAAATGTGAAGACAGCAGATATACATATAAAACCTATATAGAGAGATTTGGTTAGTCTCTGTGTATCATCTGAGGCTGTTCACTTCACTGGGGGGGGGGTTTACATCCACTTTAAGGGGAAACTTGTAAATGTGTTGGAATGGCCTAGTCAAAGCCCAATCCAATAGAAAATCTGTGGTCAGACTTAAAGATTGCTGTTCACAAGCGCAAACCATCCAATTTGAAGGACATGGAGCAGTTTTGCAAGAAGGAATCGGCAAAAATCCCAGTGGCAAGATGTGGGAAGCTCAGAGACTTATCCAAAGCGACTTGGAGCTGTGATATCTGTAAAAGGTGGCTCTACAAACAATTGACTTTAGGGGGGTGAATAGTTATGCACATTGACTTTTTCTGTTATTTTGTCCTATTTGTTGTTTGCTTCAGAAAAATAAAAGCAAAGGCAACAAAACATAAAAAATGCCAAGGGGGGTAAATAATTTTACTAGGCACTGTATATATTTCTAAATTTCATAAATATTAGTTCCACTTAAATGAATACCATTTTGAATTGTTTACAATAGTGAATTTTTTATCTATAATTATTATGTGAGTGTAATATTGCAGCTCATGTAGCACAGGGATTATTTAAACTTTTGTCAGGATGTGATAGCATGGACAGGTGCCAGGTCCACATCAGGTATCTATTAGACCACCAATGTCTCCCCTACCCTCTACTGCAGCTAATTAGCTGCTACTGTAGCTGGGGAATGATAGCTCTGAATCCGCAAGTGACATAACACATCGCTTCTAGGTTCTTTAGTCGCCTCCTTCACCCAATATTAAAGTAGTTTATTAAAGTCCCAGGCTCCTTGGAGGAACAGGAGAGCCTGGGAACCATCACAGGCATTGGCTTCAAACCCCTGTAAAGTGATCTGGCTCTGGCGCCAAGATCTCTTTTATTTGAAAGCCCATTTCCAGCTCTAAAAATCCATACCAAACATGCATTAACCCCTTGAATACCAGGATGTTTCTAAACATACCTTGATAGACAAGGGGTTCATTAAGAATTCTATTTGTCACCCGTCCAGCTGTGCAGTGTGGAAAGTCTCTGTAAATTGTAAGAACAACCATTCATACTTACAGATCCTTGGACAGGCAAAACAAATAGTGTAATATATATATTCTACTTATGTATTTTGCCATTTGCGTGGAGTTTTTCTTTCATTAGTTCAGATTTTACATACATTTTCTTGTAGCAAAACATCAAGCTACTCACCCAAATGTACTATTATTGGCTCTTTCAAGCTGCTGTGTTCAACCTGGCAGTAGATACTTTCCTGTTCTATCAAATTTGTAATTGTCAAAACTGTTATCTGGTAAGTTCCGTCTCCATTGGGTAGAGTCACAGTTGACATCACATCCTCTATTTTTTTCTCCTTCCATAAGCTTACATTGATTGGCTTTGGATAGAATCCAGTCACCATACAGATCACCTCTGTTTCAGCTTTATCAACTTTCTTGGTTATGTAGACCTGTGGCTGGACTGAGATATATATGGAGGAAAGTTGAGAAGAAGAACGATTAGGGTACATATATAATGGTCCTGATTCATAAAGATGCAAAAGAACTTGCAGCTAAAACTGGCCTCTCAAGCCATATATTATCAACCATTATTTATAGTCAACCATCATCAACAAAGACCCGCTCCTCAACCTCTTGTAATGCATATGTGCAGCATCAGGGCGGGTGTAACCCTAAGAAACGTGGGGTGCCGTTACAGACAAAAATCCTTTAGCTCCAGTGATTCAAGGGTGCAGGTGGCTAAGGAGCCCGTACATCTGCTCTGTAGTACACTGGAAAGAAAGAAACACTGCTGTAGACCAACCCGGCCTGAAAGGTGAATCAACAAGATGGCGGGGCATGGCCTGGGTGGAGTCAGGCTGAAGCTGTCTTGTGACTTACCTTTTGGGCCAGGTTGGTGTGCAGCTGTGTTTCTTACTTATCAAGGAGGGTGAACTTTAAAGTGTTACTAAACCTAAAAAAGGTTTGCATTAAGGTAAAAAACCTTTTCAGTTTCTCTGTGCCACCCTTCCCTGTGTAAAGGGGAAGAGAGGAGAGAAGAGATCAGGGCTGTGCACGACTGCATCTATTCTCCCCTCTTTTCCTCTTTACACAGCATTCGAGCAGCAGCAGGAGCCATTGGTTCTTGCTGCTGTCAATCAGATGCAGTGAAGAGGAAGTGGGGGGGCAGGCCTAAATCCCGCTGTGTAAGTTTATGGAGCGTGACTCCATAGACACACAGGTCAGGAGAACGCATACAACACTCTCCCCATAGCCAGCGGCTGGCTATGGTAGTCCCAAACAGAAAAGGAGGTACCAAGATCACCACCGGGAACCCTAGAAGAGGAGGATCGGGGCACTCTGAGCAATACACTGCACAGTGCAGGTAAGAATAACATGTTTGTTATTTTAACGGAAAAAAAATCTTGACTTTAGTAACACGTTAATGTCCACACTGCATGCATATGCTTCCATGATGGGCAAGGTTTCTGGGGATGAATCTATTCTCTGACAAAAATGCCATGATAACCAGTATAGGGCCACATTCTCAAAAAAGATACGCCGGCGTATCTCTGAGTCTGGCCGGTCGTATCTATGCGCCTGATTCTTAGAATTAGTTACGCATAGATTTCCCTTAGATCCGACAGGCGTAAGTCTCTTACGCTGTCGGATCGTAACTGCATATTTACGCTGGCCGCTAGGAGCGTGTACGCTGATTTACGTGCCAAAATATGTAAATCAGCGAGATACGCAAATTTACGAACGTACGCCCGACGCAGTACAGTTTACGACGTTTACGTTAGGCTTTTCCAGGCGTAAACTTACCCCTGCTATATTGTGGCGTAAGTGTGACGTACCAATGTTAAGTATGGCCGTCGTTCCCGCGACAAAATTTGAAAATTTTACGTTGTTTGTGTAACTCGTCCGTGAATGGGGCTGGACGTAATTTACGTTCACGTCAAAACCAATACGTCCTTGCGGCGTATTAGGAGCAATGCACACTGGGAGATTTCCACAGACGGCGCATGCGCCGTTCGTGAAAAACGTCAATCACGTTGGGTCACAGAACATTTACATAAAACACGCCCCCCTGTTCCAAATTTGAATTAGGCGGGCTTACACCGGCCTATTTACGTTACGCCGCCGCAACTTACGAAGCAAGTGCTTTGAGAATACAGCACTTGCCCGTCTAAGTTGCGGAGGCGTAACGTAAATAGGTTACGTTACGCCCGCACAAAGTTACGCCAAACTACGAGAATCTGGCCCATAGTTTATTAAAAAATGCACAATGCCATGGCTAAGGTTTACTTTTTTCATTATGTTACTTACTCTTTCTGGAGAGGGCTTCCTTCCCTGCAGTTGAATATTTGGTGGCCATGGCATGGCACTGGTTCTTCAGCATGTTTTCAATGGAAACCAGTGTAACTTTGTCTTTCTGCAGGTGTTTCTGTACAGCTTCAGAGTAAGGATAGTCCCCAGCGACCCATACCCCTTCTGTGACATTTAAATGCACCAGATCTTCTCCTTCCAACGCTATCTTAAAAGCATAGCCTGCCGGGTTGTCGGTGGATGAGGGACAGATTGCCACGCATTGAGTTATGAAGGCACCTGACAAGAATAGATTTTCGGTTAGTTTAGCTTGTAATAATTCAGACTTCTGGATGTAGGATGCACAGGGGTCTATACAGATGTGTAGCTATATGTGTTAGGAGTATCCCTATTGCAAAATCAATACAAGTCTTCTTGGCTCTCCAAACTTAATATTATAAGGCAAACACATAGTTGAAACTTGGATTTTTTAAATTGGTAAATAACACTACAACCAGGGGCGTCGCAAGCATTGAGTGAGTGAGTGAGTAAATAACTTGTATAGTGCTACAAATGCAAACTAAATCGCCTCAAGGTGCTTATTCCATCCAATGTCGTCCTTCTCCTTCAAAAGAGGTACAGTACAGACTCTCCGATCGTCAAACCAAAACCTACTCTACATTCCCAAGTCCCACTACAAATCGAAGGGAGAACGATTTGGACCACTGCTATGGAACGCTCTACCAACGAACATCTGCATGGAAGAAAACCATCGGGCCTTCAGGAAAAAAATTAAGATCTACAGTACAGACCAAAAGTTTGGATACACCTTCTCATTCAAAGAGTTTTCTTTATTTTCATGACTATGAAAATTGTAGATTCACACTGAAGGCATCAAAACTAAATATAAAAATAAATAAAATATATTTCATATTCTAGGTTCTTCAAAGTAGCCACATTTTGCTTTGATTACTGCTTGGCACACTCTTGGCATTCTCTTGCTTCAAGAGGTAGTCACCTGGCGCAGCACCCCATCACTCTCCTTCTTGGTCAAATAGCCCTTACACAGCCTGGAGGTGTGTTTGGGGTCATTGTCCTGTTGAAAAATAAATGATGGTCCAACTAAACGCAAACCGGATGGAATAGCATGCGGCTGCAAGATGCTGTGGTAGCCATGCTGGTTCAATATGCCTTCAATTTTGATTAAATCCCCAACCTCAAGTTTGGACCCATCAGACCAAAGCACAGATTTCCACTGGTCTAATGTCTAATGTCTATTCCTTGTGTTCTTTATCCCAAACAATTCTCTTCTGCTTGTTGCCTTTCTTTAGCAGTGGTTTCCTAGCAGATATTCTACCATGAAGGCCTGATTCACACAGTCTCCTCTTAACAGTTCTAGAGATGTGTCGGCTGCAAAAGGTGGCTACTTTGAAGAACCTAGAATATGAAATATATTTTCAGTTGTTTCACACTTTTTTGTTATGTATAATTCCACATGTGTTAATTCATAGTTTTGATGCCTTCAGTGTGAATCTATAATTTTCATAGTCATGAAAATAAAGAAAACTCTTTGATTGAGAAGGTGTGTCCAAACTTTTGGTCTGTACTGTAGGTCTTAAGTTTTTTCCTGAAGGCCCGATGGTTTTCTTCCATGCGGATGTTCGTTGGTAGAGGGTTCCATAGCCGTGGTCCTTGGACTGCAAATCTTCGTTCTCCCTTCGATTTGTAGTGGGACTTGGGAATGTAGAGTAGGTTTTGGTTTGACGATCGGAGAGTGTGATTGGGGGTGTAGTGTTTTATTTTCCACCCAGGGCATATGATCTGCTTCGCCTTCAGGATATTTGGGGTGAGATGATTTGTGCTGGTAGGGGGGATTTTGGGGGTGCGGTTTTGTGCTAAGAGGTGGGATGGGGGGGATTTGTGCTGGGAAGAGGGATTTGGAAGGGAGATACAGTGCCTTAAAAAAGTATTTATTTTGTCATGTTACAACCAAAAATGTGTGTAGCCCTACCCCCGTAGGAGCTGCTGGTTTAGATTTTGGGTCTACGCTCTGCCTCTCAACCCCAGAAGTTTGGCTCGAACCCTCCCTTGGCACAACTGGAGAACACAAGGATTGTGGAACCCACCTGCAATTGGTAACCACAATGATATCATACAGTGATAAAGATTAAATGTTATTATCTTGTGCTGACCACCTGTCCAAATGGTAATAGATAAGGCTTCACACAAAATGCAGTTTAACCAAGAAATGTTTACTTGGTAGATAAAGAAATGAAACAAACAGAGTTAAACAGCAACAGTTGACTTCCTACAGGGCCCAGCAAGAGTCAATGATAAGATTAAGAACAGGTTTCAATATCACAGACCAAAATACAGACCTGTGTAAGAATGCGGTGGAGGGGTTTCCCCAATACAGTACTATCAGCACTGGAGTACCTCTCCACTAGGCCTCACCCAGCTCTGAGGAACAGCAATACTGTACAAAATGAGTATAAAATGATTACTCTATGTATATGAGTCTATAACTCTTTAGCTCCGCCCTAGCGGGCAGTTCTTGGACACATGTCCTACTAGGATAGCTTAGTTAGTCAGGGTGAGTCTTGTAATTGTTACTTTCCGGTTAACTGAAGTCTTCGCTAGCATTAGTTGGTGCACGTTAACAATTTGTAATCCAATACGGATAAAGAAAATGGAAAACGAGCATTCAAAGTAAATATGGCGTGTTGGCGACACAAGCGCCAATTCCTTTAATGCACAGTCACTGCCGGATGCAATGCATCCCTGCACATGGCGCGTTAACCTCCAAACAACAATGATGAGATCCACCTTCCTGCGATACAGTTATTATATCCAGTGCCATCTTAAGAGCATTATAGGCCCCCGGGCAATACAGTGCACTGGGGCCCTGTCTACACAATCACGCACGAGAACTTACTGATAAAAATCATGAAATTTAGTGTCAGAACCACATTTTTTTACCGACACTACAAAAAAGTACCTAAAATTACAGTTTTACAAATTTCTTCATTAAAATGAAGGTTAGGTTACTATAAACCAGCCTGCTCAGAGTTTCCTCTTACATCAGAGTCTGCAGGATTCCCCCTTACAGTGAAAGGGAACTCTTATGTAAAGGGGAACGCTGCAGATCATGATGTAAGGCGGAACTCTGATGTGGAGGGGAGCTATGGTGATCAGAGACCACCTTATATCAGAGTCCACTGCTTTCTCTTTACATCAGAGTTCCCACTTACATCAAGGTCCTCAGACTGAGTTCCCCCTTGCACTGTAAGGGGGAATCCTGCAGATGTAAAGGGTAACACCAGGAACTCTGATGTGTGGGGCACTCTGGTGACCAAAGACCACCTTAGAGTAAATACACTAAGGTAAGGGAGCGTCACTAATATTTTTGTATTCACTCCCCCTTTACATCAGCAACCACCCGCCCCTTAGACTGGCCTGGCGGCGCTATCACTGACCTCCTCTCAGGTGCACCATGCAAGGCTCAGTCAGATGGCTCCAGCTTGGCTGCTCTGGTTTTATCCTACAGTCTTCTTATGTCTGACTTCTCCCGTGACCCCCATTCTGGCAGCGCTCCCACTCTTGACTCCTCTCCAGACTCTTCCTCAGAGACTGTAGACACGATACGGTTCTACAGTTCTGACCCGCCGCTCTCCACCATTTTTTCTGGGGTCGCTGGGCAGCCGATGGGGCCCCCCAGGCAAGTGGGGCCCCCGGGCAATTTCCCAGCGTGCCCAATGGAAAAGACAGCCCTGATTATATCGTTGGGCAGGTGCCCTTTCTCACCCAAGGAGGCCTCGCCTCTCCGGTATGCTCCGTCTGTAGTGTACTGGTTCTTGGCCTCTCTGCAACTGACAGACTCTGGTCCTCCGCACAGCCATCACAAAATGCTGGTGGACAGGTGACACTGGTTGCCCTGGAACGTAGGCCAAACGCTGCGTCAAGGGTCCCCTCCCTCAGGATAGGCGATCCACAATGGCGTAATGTTCCAGCACCATCACTTTGCTAGCTCAAGCACTCACAGGTTAGAGGCAGATAGGTGACCAAGCTGTATTATGTAACTGAAATACAGGAAAGTGAGATCACCATTCTTCCTTTGCAATATAAATCTCAGTACCGGGTGGACAGCCATACATATCCTTCAGCAGGTAAAACAGCTAAACACCCTATATGTATTTCCTCTGTGCTTTTAGCTTTACGTTCTCATATTTGTAACGTACTTGCATGTTTTCTCTAAACTTAAACTATATTTTACCACTTATGCAAATCTCTTACCTTTAATTTCAAGTTCCTCACTTATATCATCTATATGTAGTTGGAAATAATAAAAAAAACTGCCCAGAAACATATTAAAGAACATCCAGTCTGTGTTACTCAGGTTCCCCTTTGACCAGCTCTGCTTGAATACAATGAACCGTGAATCATTATAGGCTGCCAGTATCTCAATGTCTTCCACAACCAGGGAGCCCCAGAGGGTCAGTACTCGATCACTGGAGTAGTAGTAATTCTGTAGCCAGTTAATCCTGATATCTGAGAAGGAAGGAGGAAAATGTATTGTTCATTAATGTGCAGAACAGACAAGAGACTTTAAACACCAACCATTCAATGCAGTGGTGGTGCTGGAGTTATTACTGCTGCTGTAGGTTATGGTTGCTGCTGGAGGTTATTATTATGCTGGGGTTATTCTGTTGAGGGTTATTATTGTACTGGTGGTTAATATAAGTGCTGCTGGGGGTTTTGATCTGCTGTGGGTTATAGCTTGTCCTGCCACTTGCTGGGGGTTATCATTACTGGCCCTGACACTTGCTGGAAGTCATTGCTGGGGCTTTTTTGCTGGCCCTGACACATGCTAGGCATTATCATTGCTGCCACTGACATCAACACTTATTACTGGCACCAACAATGAGGCTTATTTTTTGTCATGTTTCTGGACCTAAACAGGATGGATTGGAGATAGTCTGTGGTAAATGAACTCAAGGCCTGAATATGGGTCCAAACATGGAATGGACAGACAAAAGTGACATTAATCCCATTCTGATCTGATTCTGCAGATCATGGATCCCCCGCTAAACAGACCAGATCAGGCCGAACTGGCCATATTGCACATCGGCCGTTTGCCCAGTAGAAATGAAGAAATCACCGCTCCAGGTGAATGAGCTATGCCTAAAAAGAACTTCAAACAAGTGCTAGCCCCGGCCCGTATCCATTGACATATGAAGTAAAGAAGAAATGGCTGTACATAAATTTTTCAAAGTGGGCCCGGGGCCTCTGGGCTGCACATCGTAAGAAGAGCGGCCTGTTGATGACCAGGCCGCACAGCAGGAGATAAGTGGTGACCACAGTGCGGACAGGACTAACACTGACCACAGCTGCCAAAAGCAGGGCCAGTGTTCTGTCGATATGTGCCCGCCTGTGCATACGCAGAACGGAAGGACAATCCAGCTGAGTCGCCGATCAGCTGGAGTGACGTCGATTTGCGCATTCGCACATCATAGGAGCCTTTTTCCGATGGGAAATACCATTTCTCGGCCACAATTTAATTCTATGCAAACAGAGGGACACCGTATTTGTCATTTTGTGCCTTGCAGTTTCGCCGCGGGTTTACAGCGGGACACAATCTGACATGTACGGTGTCCCTCTGCTCTTTGGATAGCTTTCAATTGTGCTTGTGAAATGGTATTGTCCGTTGAAAAAAACATCCTACGATGTGCGCATGCGATATGGTGACGTCACTCCAGCTGATCGGCAACTGGAGCGGGCACTTTTCGATGGAGGGCACATATCGATAGAACACTGGCACCAGCAAACTAGACATGCAGTACATGCAGGAGAGAAGTACCAGAAGGGGACAGACACCTCCCTGCTGCTGGAGATATACCTGCACTCAAGGGATGGTCTCTCTCCTAAAACTGGCCGGCACACTGTGACAGCCGCACAGGGAGGAAGGTGAGTGCACTAAACTAATCTGACAGCCAAAGTCCCGCTCTGTAGCAGCGGGGATAGAGGGTGGATTGGGACTCATTATGAAATACTTACCTTAGAATGAGGCGTCAGTAACTCACCTGGTCCACGCCAAGGGAGATGACATGTTGCCTCAGCGTGTCTTCCGGGTATCGCGGCACCAGCGTTGTGAGTGGCTGGAGCTGCGATGGTTTCACTCCCGCGCATGCGCATGGGAGACTTCTTTCTGGCAAGGTCCGGCATCTGCCGGGCTTTCAGCCGAGAATCCCCTGTGCGCATGCGCCGCTGAAGTCAGGTTTAGGAGATAATCTTTTTACTCTATAAAAAGGCTTACCTGTAGGTAAAAGTAAAAAAATTGGCCCGGATTCACATACATCGGCGCATATTTATGCCGGCGTAGCGTATCGAATATACGCTACACCGACGCAGCGCAGAGAGGCAAGCACAGTATTCACAATGCACTTGCTCCCACTCGCTCTCAAGTCTACGCTGGGTTTCCTCAACGTAAGCCAGCGTAGGTGGAAGTGGGCGTGAGCCATGCTAATGAGGCGTGACCCCATGCAAATGATGGGCCAAGCGCCATAGAAGTACTTAAAACGAACGGCGCATGCGCCATCCCGTGGCTGCATCCCAGTGCGCATGCTCAGAATCACGTCGAAACATCAGCCGAAGATATGTCGAATCACTGCCTACGACGTAAACGTAACCTACACCTAGCCATACTGTATTCACGTACTACACAAACAACGTAAAATACGACGGCTCTGTTCCCTGGTCCATACCTTTGCATGAGTTGCGCCTCCTATATGGGGAATAACTTTACGCCGGACGTACGACTTACGCAAACAGCGTATATTATGCGCCGGACGCAACTACGTTCGTGAATCGGCGTATCTTCCTCATTTGCATATGTGCATAGAAAATCGATGGGAGCGGAAAATGTGCCCAGCGTAAATATGCACCCACGATACGACAGCGTAGGCAAGTTACGTCGGTCGTAGGAAGCCTATTTTTAGGCGTATCTCAGATTTTGGGCATGGCGCACAGATACGACGGCGCATAGTTACAGTTACGCGCAGATACATCGGCGTAAGTGCTTTGTGAATCCGGGCCATTGACTATACAACCGCTTTAAAAACTGCTGGCTCCTGCTCTCAGTGCTGCTTCCCTGAGCTTCTGGTCTTCACAGGAAAGAGGGGGGTCACTTTAGGGGTTAAAATTCCTTAAAATAAATAAATCAAAAATTAATTAAGTTGACTTACCTGTAGCTGTGGCAATAAGGAATAAGTGAAGAGATAAGGTCAAGGACATGATCAGGATTTTTATCATTCTTCAAAAATATTTCAAAAGCCCAACCAAGTGAATAACGAACTGCAATACAAGGAAGGAGAAGGAAAACCAAGGCATGGAACAAAGGCCAGCGTATTCTTGCAGAAACTGTTGAAAATTCTAATTTCCTGCTGATATAGGAAAGCCAGACAACACAGATGTGGAACAATACAGCTGCGGTGGTTAAACGGTAACCAGTGCACTACTGACAAGGTGGTTAGGAATATGTTTAAAGAACAGGATGCAGAAGACTCCCATGAATACCCACCCAAATATGATAACATACACTACAAACTATTTTTTCTCTGACTATTTTTTACATTTTTAAAGTGTACTAAAAATGCGAGGTCCGCTTTAATGACGGAATTCCTACCCCCCCAAAAAGAAAGACCCTTACAAAATGTTTTCAAAAATTAGGGAATGGCATTTCTTTTAAAAAAAATACAATGTACGTACAGTGCCTTGAAAAAGTATTCACACCCCTGGAAATTTTCCACATTTTGTCATGTTACAACCAAAAACGTAAATGTATTTTATGTGATAGACCAACACAAAGTGGCACATAATTGTGAAGTGAAAGGAAAATGATAAATGGTTTTCATAATTTTTTACAAATAAATATCTGAAAAGTGTGGTGTACATTTGTATTCAGTCCCCCCTGAGTCTATACTTTGTAGAACCACCTTTCACTGCAAGTACAGCAACATAGCTCTGTCTCTGTCAGATTGGATAGAGAGGGTCTGTGAACAGCAATTTTCAAGTCTTGCCACAGATTCTCAATTGGATTTAGGTCTGGACTTTGACTGGGCCATTCTAACACATAAATATGCTTTGATCTAAACTATTCCATGGTAGCTCTGGCTGTATATTTAGGGTTATTGTCCTGCTGGAAGGCAAACCTCTGCCCCAGTCAGAGGCGAATCTAGTGAAAATGGCGCCTATGGCAAGCACTGAAACTGCGCCCCTGTCAAAACATTTGAAACACATCTTTCAGATAACCTTAACCAAAAAAAACAGCTAACAAAACTATAAGTCAAGCTCTTTAATTACCCCTTACACCAGAGTCAATTGCATTACATCTTATAACACAGTTCCCCCATTATAGAGTTCCCAGAGAGTCCCCCTTACATTGGAATCCACAGAGTTCCCCTTCACACTGGGAAATCTGATGTAAAGAATGCTGTGGACTCTGGTGTCATCTTTATATACACTGTAAGGGGGGGGGGGGACTCTGACACAAAGGGTATTTCTGCAAACTGGGATGTAGGGGGCCTCTGATGTAAGGGTGTCTCTGGTTACCACAGAGTCCAGCGATCCAACTTACATTAGTGTCCCCCTTTACCCCAGAGTCTGCAGAGTTCCCCCTTAAAGCAGTGTGCCAGACAATAAGTGTTTCTAGACAGGGGTCAGGTCCGCCATGGCAGCCCTGTAACAGCACAGAGCCTTTTACTTTATATGACCAGCCCCCCCTCTCCAGTATGTGTGAGCATTTCCCCACCTTCATGGGACTACAAATTCCAGCATAATACATAATACTAATAAAAAGGGAGTTGCGCTAAAAAAAGAAATATATGAGTGACCATATAAAAAAACAAAAATAAAAAAGATGTACTAGAAACACCTCTTGGTCATGACCACAAGGTCAACCTGTATATAAAGTCCCAATATGTGTACACAAAAATGTATAAACCCAAAAGGGATAGTTAAGTTCAATTCTGTGAGTAGTGTTGGGTCGGTTCTTGTGGAAAATGCTGGATCTGTATCCGGGTACACACATTCAAGCTGACCCTTACCAGAAATATAGATCCTAAGGATCAAAATAGGCCTTCCACGATGTAACCAATGAGAAGATCCAATCTAGATTGGTGCAGATAATCCAGCTTCAAGGGACTCGACCCAGTGGAAAAGGGGAAATAAAAGAAAAAACAATAGTGCAAAAACGTATGATGAACGGACACTATAGCCAACTCCCAGTGACTAATGATAACAGACACTGTGAAGGGAAGAAGGAGCACCACCACCAGAGAGAACACACTGACCCTTACCGGAAAGAGGCGACCCCCCAAGGATCAGTATAGCATAGTGGTGTGTTAGCGGTGATCAGCGTGGAAGCGTTCTCACAAGGTCCTTTAAATCCAGGGATCGGGTAGCCGGATCACATAAAAAAACACAGACTCTAATAGTGAAGTACCGCCAGGATTTTTAATATAAAAGGTAAGTAATCACTTACAGTTGAGACGTTTAAAAACAGCAAGTGGATAAAAGCCGGCCGGCAAACAAACGAGGCACGTCCTCAGTACGCGGTGACGTCAGCACGACAACCTCCCAACGTTTCGTCTTCGAGTAGACTTGGTCACGGGAATGAGGGTGCGTGCCGCGTCACCCGCGTTAAATACACAAACAAGGCGTGTCGAATCTATGTTAATGACGAGTGCAAGCCCGCCATCTTAAGTCAGGGAAAACGTAAGGGCTGCAACCGCACTAATACATTAAAACACATTTAAAAGTGGACATGTTATAAGAACAAACTGCCCAAAGAAATGAAAGCATCTGGGGAATACACACCAGGGATTCTATTTCTCTAAGTCATGGATTACTAATGCAAACCAAGTGGGCTCAGGATTTAAAAGAACACCAACGGGGCATGCATATAGCTAACTGAACCCAGATGAAGCGTGCAGATAGAACATGAGAAGAAGCAGGCTTGCAGTCATCTAGTAACAGCATCAACATTGAATATGATTAAAAATAAATAAAAATAGGTGATTAGACAGATGAGTGACATACACTAAACATAATTTAGACTCCAGTGAAAGAAATCAAGCTCAAAAGTTAATATAACAGTGAGCAAAATATCGTGAATAATTAATAAGGTCAAACTGCCAAAAAACAGTTTGGGCAGTGGACATTACCCAAAAGGTATCCATATATTAACCCCAGAAGGACATATTATGACAAAAAATCCAGATATAAAAGGGTGACCAGATACAGAAAAATCACAATTACGTGATATAGCAAAATCTATTTAAAGTGACCCTACTCTCCTAAGAGATATGTGGTGTTAAATTGTGTGATAATAAAAAATAATTAATAATAATTTATATATATATATATATATAAAAAGTAAAAAACAAGACTATAAAAGAAAAACTAATCTGATTCAAGAATTTTCTATGAAACAGTTGACATCAACTTCAATGTTGAGTCCATGAGGTTCATAACTCCTCAACGTATGTATCCACATCATTTCTGACCTCGAGATACTCCTAACTAGATCATTACCTCTCCAATGAGCCCGGAACTTATCAATCCCTATAAATGTAGTACCTGCAGGATTTTGATTGTGTACCAACAGGTAATGTTTTGAGACCGAGTGATTCGGAAAACCACTCAAAATGTTCGTCAAATGCTCATTTAAACGTATATGCAGGGCCCGCTTGGTCCTCCCCACATACTGTAGCCCGCATGGGCATTGGAGAAGATAAATGACCCCCATCGTTGAGCACGTGATGAATGTGTCGATGGGATAGCTAGTGGACGTGCGGCTAGAGCAAAAACTTGTGGTCCTCTTAGGGGTATTCTTATTCACTACACACGTATTGCATCTACCACATTTGAAAAAACCCACCAGACCTGATAAAAACATGGACTGAATTTCGGGTGGATCAAGGACATTGGGTGCTAATTTATTCCTAAGTGGTTGTATCCCCCGAAAGACCACCTGTGGTTTGTCTGGTAAAATTTTGCTCAAAAATTTATCGCTTTTTAGAACGTGCCAGTGTTTGGCTACTATCTGCCTCACATTAGCATGTTGACAGGAGTAGTCAGTCACAAATGGAGTCTTAAAATCACCCGAGGTGTCCTTTTTGGGTTTAACCCTAAGTAGCTCTTCTCGGTCGGTGTTAATGACCATTTCCAGAGTTTCATATAGAGACTTAGGAGGATATCCCTTTTCTATAAAACGTTGGGTCAATACTCCAGCTTGTTTAAGAAAGGTATCATGATTAGTACAGTTGCGTTTAAGTCTAAGGAACTGCCCCTTAGGGACTGCACCTAACCAGGTCTTATGATGACAACTGTCACTCGGGATGAAGGAGTTTCGATCAGAGCTTTTAAAATAAGTCGAGGTGACAAATTGATCTTTATCTATTGAGATGACTAAATCCAAAAAATTAATACTTATCTGGCTGACTTCATATTTGAGTACTATGCCTCTATCATTCCTATTCAAAAAGGAATGATAGGAATGATAGAGGCATAGTACTCAAATATGAAGTCAGCCAGATAAGTATTAATTTTTTGGATTTAGTCATCTCAATAGATAAAGATCAATTTGTCACCTCGACTTATTTTAAAAGCTCTGATCGAAACTCCTTCATCCCGAGTGACAGTTGTCATCATAAGACCTGGTTAGGTGCAGTCCCTAAGGGGCAGTTCCTTAGACTTAAACGCAACTGTACTAATCATGATACCTTTCTTAAACAAGCTGGAGTATTGACCCAACGTTTTATAGAAAAGGGATATCCTCCTAAGTCTCTATATGAAACTCTGGAAATGGTCATTAACACCGACCGAGAAGAGCTACTTAGGGTTAAACCCAAAAAGGACACCTCGGGTGATTTTAAGACTCCATTTGTGACTGACTACTCCTGTCAACATGCTAATGTGAGGCAGATAGTAGCCAAACACTGGCACGTTCTAAAAAGCGATAAATTTTTGAGCAAAATTTTACCAGACAAACCACAGGTGGTCTTTCGGGGGATACAACCACTTAGGAATAAATTAGCACCCAATGTCCTTGATCCACCCGAAATTCAGTCCATGTTTTTATCAGGTCTGGTGGGTTTTTTCAAATGTGGTAGATGCAATACGTGTGTAGTGAATAAGAATACCCCTAAGAGGACCACAAGTTTTTGCTCTAGCCGCACGTCCACTAGCTATCCCATCGACACATTCATCACGTGCTCAACGATGGGGGTCATTTATCTTCTCCAATGCCCATGCGGGCTACAGTATGTGGGGAGGACCAAGCGGGCCCTGCATATACGTTTAAATGAGCATTTGACGAACATTTTGAGTGGTTTTCCGAATCACTCGGTCTCAAAACATTACCTGTTGGTACACAATCAAAATCCTGCAGGTACTACATTTATAGGGATTGATAAGTTCCGGGCTCATTGGAGAGGTAATGATCTAGTTAGGAGTATCTCGAGGTCAGAAATGATGTGGATACATACGTTGAGGAGTTATGAACCTCATGGACTCAACATTGAAGTTGATGTCAACTGTTTCATAGAAAATTCTTGAATCAGATTAGTTTTTCTTTTATAGTCTTGTTTTTTACTTTTTATATATATATATATATATATAAATTATTATTAATTATTTTTTATTATCACACAATTTAACACCACATATCTCTTAGGAGAGTAGGGTCACTTTAAATAGATTTTGCTATATCACGTAATTGTGATTTTTCTGTATCTGGTCACCCTTTTATATCTGGATTTTTTGTCATAATATGTCCTTCTGGGGTTAATATATGGATACCTTTTGGGTAATGTCCACTGCCCAAACTGTTTTTTGGCAGTTTGACCTTATTAATTATTCACGATATTTTGCTCACTGTTATATTAACTTTTGAGCTTGATTTCTTTCACTGGAGTCTAAATTATGTTTAGTGTATGTCACTCATCTGTCTAATCACCTATTTTTATTTATTTTTAATCATATTCAATGTTGATGCTGTTACTAGATGACTGCAAGCCTGCTTCTTCTCATGTTCTATCTGCACGCTTCATCTGGGTTCAGTTAGCTATATGCATGCCCCGTTGGTGTTCTTTTAAATCCTGAGCCCACTTGGTTTGCATTAGTAATCCATGACTTAGAGAAATAGAATCCCTGGTGTGTATTCCCCAGATGCTTTCATTTCTTTGGGCAGTTTGTTCTTATAACATGTCCACTTTTAAATGTGTTTTAATGTATTAGTGCGGTTGCAGCCCTTACGTTTTCCCTGACTTAAGATGGCGGGCTTGCACTCGTCATTAACATAGATTCGACACGCCTTGTTTGTGTATTTAACGCGGTGACGCGGCACGCACCCTCATTCCCGTGACCAAGTCTACTCGAAGACGAAACGTTGGGAGGTTGTCGTGCTGACGTCACCGCGTACTGAGGACGTGCCTCGTTTGTTTGCCGGCCGGCTTTTATCCACTTGCTGTTTTTAAACGTCTCAACTGTAAGTGATTACTTACCTTTTATATTAAAAATCCTGGCGGTACTTCACTATTAGAGTCTGTGTTTTTTTATGTGATCCGGCTACCCGATCCCTGGATTTAAAGGACCTTGTGAGAACGCTTCCACGCTGATCACCGCTAACACACCACTATGCTATACTGATCCTTGGGGGGTCGCCTCTTTCCGGTAAGGGTCAGTGTGTTCTCTCTGGTGGTGGTGCTCCTTCTTCCCTTCACAGTGTCTGTTATCATTAGTCACTGGGAGTTGGCTATAGTGTCCGTTCATCATACGTTTTTGCACTATTGTTTTTTCTTTTATTTCCCCTTTTCCACTGGGTCGAGTCCCTTGAAGCTGGATTATCTGCACCAATCTAGATTGGATCTTCTCATTGGTTACATCGTGGAAGGCCTATTTTGATCCTTAGGATCTATATTTCTGGTAAGGGTCAGCTTGAATGTGTGTACCCGGATACAGATCCAGCATTTTCCACAAGAACCGACCCAACACTACTCACAGAATTGAACTTAACTATCCCTTTTGGGTTTATACATTTTTGTGTACACATATTGGGACTTTATAAACAGGTTGACCTTGTGGTCATGACCAAGAGGTGTTTCTAGTACATCTTTTTTATTTTTGTTTTTTTATATGGTCACTCATATATTTCTTTTTTTAGCGCAACTCCCTTTTTATTAGTATCTGTTTTTATGTTGTATAACATTTTTGAGTTTGCTGCTGTTTTAGAACTTATTTTACATATTTGTTTTGGTATGCGCATTTTTTCACTTTTCACATAATACATAATAGGCTGGGAATTAATGCTTGCTGCAGTGCTGCACATACACAGCCACTGCCAAAGTCTGTGCCCCCACTCCCCCCTTACCAGAGACCAGGGCCGCTGTTAGATATCATGGTGCCCCCTGATGGGGCCCATGACCCCACCCCTGGGCCCATCCATGACCCTGCCCCAACCTCAAAAAAAAGAATTCAGCTATTTTTAAGTGATATTTATCATCCCTTGTGATACCTTGGGTAGTGACATATCCTCTTTATGGAGAAATCTGGGGTTTATTAGACCCCCTGATCCCTACTCTGCCCTAAAAGACATATTGGCTGCTTTCTTAGCTGGTACCAGCCAGGTAATTGCAGAACCGATCCTGGAAGTGATGAAATCTTATGGCCTCAGTTATCACAGAAAAGAGGTAGAAACTGATGTTCCTCCTTCTTCTTTGTGTGCTGTCAATCCGACCAGATGGAATGCTACAGCCTGGGAGAACGGCGGGAGTGCTGTGGCTTAATGCAGCATTGATAATATTTGCTATGCAAAACGCTTATATTATCCACCCTCAGCTGATTTGCAAAAAAAGGGAAAGTGGTTTTGACAGTAAAAAGACATACATGACGTTTTTACTACCCTCCCAAACACAAGTGTGAGGGCACATTCACACAGGGTACAGGCATCCATGTCTCATACAGAGACTTTTACTGGCACAATGTTGTGTGCATCCTCAAAAAATGCGGCTGTCACTCACTGATGTGGCCACAAACTCCTTGGCGGTCATCACATGCTTTTGTGACCTGCAGACCGCCACAACAGGCGTGGCCCAAGAGGTGAGTGCCCTGACCCAGGCTGTCCAGGACAATACCCGGGCTGTCCAGGCCAATACGGCTGCCCTCACAATCAGTCTGAACAGAATTGCAGTGGCCTTGGAGGGCAGGCCAGCAAGAGGACAGTCACCAGGGGAGGCTCCTCCTTCCCCTGCTCACCCCCCCCCATGAGTCTCCTCCTTCCCCTGCTCACCCCCCCAGGAGTCTCCCCTGGTTGGCCATGCCCGTGGGCGGCCCAGGAGTAGCTCTCGCCGCCGCCATTAACTTTTGGGGTACTTTTATTTATTTATTTTTTTATTATACTGTACTTATGATTTGTTTTATGTGTGTGAATGATGTATGAATGTGGGGGTGGCATTCCTGATTAAATAAGGGGTGTCACCCTCAGTTTTGGTGGAGTAGGGATCCCCAGGACCAGGGAGAAGTGATCCCAGGTCCGTGTGAAAGGTGTATGAATGCACAGTGTCATAATTGGAGCCGTGGCGTGGCGTTACTGCTCCCAAGTACCATTGGGGGTACTTGGATCTAATCCAATTAGATGTGCATGTGATGTGTCTGTGTTAGGGACCACAGTGGGTGTGCATGCATGCATTCTCATTGTGACATGATTAATGTGTGTGTTTACTGTGCAAAGATGCATTCTGCGAGGCGTCTCCTGGACTAGTGTTGAGCGGAATACGCCATATTCGATTTCGCGACATATCACGAATATATAGCCGAATATTCGAGAAATATTCGCTAAAATCGAATATTCGTGATATTTTATCCAAATGAAATTTTTGCGAAATTTCGCTATTGCGAATGCGAAAATAATTGCGAAATTTCGACAAGTGCGGTAGGAGAACTCTGATTGGCTCATGCTGAAATCGAATATTCGTGATATATTATCGAATTTTCGCAAATGCGAATGCGAAAATGATTGCGGAATTTCGATAACTGTGGTAGGAGAACTCTGATTGGCTCTGATGCAAAAGAAGGGCGGAGAAGGGCCTGGGAAACACAGAGAGTGCTCATCTGTGAGAGCAAGGAGTTGTGTCTATTGTACTCGCCCGGGAGATTGCCTCTTTTGGCCTTGTGATGCCCAGTGTTTTTGGTGCCGGTAGTGTTGTCTGGCCGTTTGATTGCTGGTGGTAAGCGGAAGAGAATGATAGCTCAATCTTGGGAGTTACCATCAAGACGTTGTCACTCCCCCTGCTCTGGTTTAAAGTGATGCTTTCAAGTCATCGTTTCCTCTGTGTATCCAGATCCGATTGATGTGGTTCCACCAACTCACATACAGTCTATATTGACCCTCTAGGCGTATGCTTATTAGGGTTCAATATTTCCGGTAAGCCTCCCCTCCTGGTGGTGGTTACTTCCTCACATATTTATTCATTTATTTTCACCGTGGTGTTCCTAATCGTCCATCATAGGAGATCATTCACTGGTGGTGTATCTTTTCAGCGACTCACTGCTTTTTTTGAGAAATTACACATGGACTTTTTATTTTGTTTACATTGTTATACGATTTACTTTGTTATAACATCATTATTCTCTAGCGCCACTTAATTGTTTTTGTATGTTTTCGCACTTTCTTGTTTCACTAGATTGTTTGTGGCAGCTTTTCACTCAGATAGCGCAGATTTATATTTGTTTTTTTGGTAGGATTATACAAATTAGAACAGGGTGGTTCTCTGGTGGTCTTCGACAACCATAATCTGCCTTGAGACATTTGATGACACCATGGTTACTGACTAGATAAAGGTAGTTGAGGTGCTCATAAAATGCTGGAGTATGTTGCTGCCACTCATTTGACCTGAGGAAGACACAACATTTGACCTGAGGAAGCCACGCAAACATGTTCAACTACTGGATAATACACTATGCAATTTCAGCATACCACTTACCGTATATTCTCGAGTATAAGCCGAGTTCTTCGGCCCTTTTTTTTAGGGTGAAAATGCCCCCCTTGTCAGTGTCCATACCTGAACAGCGGCAGCCACTACTTTAGGCCGTGGCTTCGGCCTAGTCTTCGGATCTGGCAGCCATCTTGCTCCTCCTGGCCTCTCCACCAGCACTGTATCCTGGCCTCCCTGGTGTCTGGCTCCCTCACCGCTCACAGATCCGGCTCCACGGGCATCCGACCAGGCGGGGGTCTGAACATAACGGTGCGATCCTGCACGGTGGCAGCCCCAAATCCAGACCGTGGCTTTCCGCCTAGTCCCGGGCTCCAGCGGCCATCTTGGTACTCCTGGCCTCTCCACCAGCCATGCATTCCTCCTTTCCTGGCTTCTGCACTCCAGGTGAGTGGCACAGTAAGGTTGCAATGGGCACAGTAATGTTGCAATGGGAACAGTAATGTTGAAATGGGCACAGTATTGTCGGGCACAGTAATGTTGCAATGGGCACAGTAATGTCGGGCACAGTGATGTTGGGCACAGTGATGATGCAATGGGCACAGTGAAGTTGGGCACAGTGATGTTGCAATGGGAACAGTGATGTTGGGCACAGTGATGTTGGGCACAGTGAGGCATGCAAATGGGCACAGTGAAGCTGCAAATGGGCATTGATGACCCTCTTTTCCGCTTACAGTAGCTGCTGCATTCTCACCCTAGGCTTATACTCAAGTCAATCAGTTTTCCCAGTTTCTTGTGGTAAGATTAGGTAGTGGTACCTCGGCTTATACTCGGGTCGGCTTATACTCGAGTAGATACGGTATGATTTCTTGAAAAGGCTTCCTTCCCCGCAGTTGAAAATATAGTGGCCAGCTGTTGGCATAGGACTTTCACCTATTTCTCAATATTTTGCAATGTTTGTCTATATTCCTGCATGATTTTCTGCACAACATTGGAACAATGCATACGCCCAGCAACCCACATTTTCTCTGCATCATTTAAGTGCACCAGATCTTCTCCTTCTGCAGCCAACCTATAAGTGAAAGCTTCCTTGTTGTCCATAGATGAGGGACATCAAGCCCAGCACTGTACAGTGAATGCACCTGAAGTGGATTGATAATCACCAGGGCCATTTGAAGGAATTTGGGGGCCCCAAGCAAAATGCCTACGTTAATGCTACACTCATTTTTTTTTCTATTCTTACTGCCCCTTCTTCCTTGTAGGCTGCCGCTGTAGCGTGGCCAAGCTCCTCTTCCCCCTGCCTCTTCCCCAGTCCCCTATCAGATAGTGCCCAGGCCGGGTATCATGCGGTACAGGATATTCAGTTTTCCCGGCCGGACTGAAAGGAAGTGAGCACAGGAAACTGAATCTCCTGTACCACACGTGGTACCCGGCCAGATTGACAGGACTCCTGGTGGAAGGAAGAGGAACTCGGCCACGCTACAGCCTGGGAAGGGGAAGTTGGGGGCCCCAAGCAATTGTTTGTTTTGCCTGTCCTGTAGCGACGGGCCTAATAATCAGTGAATATATTTATCAGGCAACACTATTTTTAGGATAATGGAAGGTATTAGAGGCTAGAGATGTGCACAACGAAAAAAATAGTTTTGTTACAAATTCGTTAAGTTAATGATTTTGTTTTTTCATATTCGTAATGTTAGAATAATTTGTTTTGTAGAGTCGGATTTGGTTTATATATTCGTTATTTTAAAATTTCAGAAGATGGCTATATTCATTGTATTTTATACTATTATATTGTTTTCTATGCCATTCTTTTCTGTTCTGTTTTATTCTTTTCCGATTGATTCAAATAGCGGAAGACGGTTCTATTTTGTTCATTTTTTTTTCTGTCCTTTTCTTTTATATTAAAAGAGGTTGTAAAGGAGTTTTTTTCCCCCTAAATAGCTTCCTTTACCTTAGTGCAGTCCTCCTTTCTTCCTGATGTGGAGAAAGCCTCTTGAGGGGGGAGGGGGTGAGCAGGCACGTCTGGACACTCTCTACTTTGCAGATAGAGAAAGGAGCTGTGTGTTAGTGGGCGTCCTGACACTCCTGCTCGCCCCCTCCCCCCTCAAGAGTCTTTCTCCACACCAGGAAGAAAGCCTCGCATTACGGTGTGTAGTTACAGACAGAAGAACAGGAAGTGAGCATTTCGCAGAAGAAATAAGGACATTTAAAAGCAAAATGCTTTTAAAAGCAAAATGCAAGGATGAGGTAAGTGAAGGAGGACTGCACTAAGGTAAAGGAAGCTATTTAGGGAACATTTTTTTTCCTTTACAACCCCTTTAAATCTGTTATTTCCTAGTCAATTCCATTCGGTTCTATTCTTTTATGTGGTAGTTTATTCGATTCTGTTTTATTCATTTCTATGCTATTTGTTTATATTTTAGTCTATTATTTTATATTCTATTCTATTTTGTTTTGTTTTCTGTTCTTTTCTATTTTATTCATTTTTTTTATATTCTAGTCTATTCTTTTATTTTCTATTCTATTCAATTCGGTTCTATTCTATTTGATATATTCTGTCCTATACTGTAATAGCTAGATGAATATGAAATCTTGAAAATTTTACATTTTTGAATGTAGACATTAAAGGGGTTGTAAAGGTTTGTTTTTTATTTTTTAAATAGGTTCCTTTAAGCTTGTGCATTGTTGGTTCACTTACCTCTTCCTTCGATTTTCCTTCTAAATGTTTTTTTTTCTTTGTCTGAATCTCACATCCTGTTCCTCCTCAGTAAGCTTGCCCCCATTATCCGATTCGTTCTGGATGGGGGTTAGTCAGCCAGAACTGCTTGCTGAGGAGGGACAGGAAGTGAGAAATTCACGTTTCTTTATGCTGTACAAACATGGTGTACTGTTAAATGTATTCTCTACTACAATAGTAGGCTAATCAGAGTTAAACGGGTTGTAAAGGTACATGTTTTTTCACCTTAATGCATTCTATGCATTAAGGTGGAAAAACTTCCGGGCATTACCCCCCCCCCCCCCCCCCCGAAGCCCCCGTTTACTTACCTGACCCCTTTGAAGGTCCTTCGCCGTGAATGCGCTGGCTTCTCAGTCGGCTTCTCGGCTCATTCATTGGTTGATTGAAAGCAGTGCAGCCATTGGCTCGCGCTGCTGTCAATCATATCCAATGACACGGCGCACCAGGGGGCAGGGGGCCGAGTGATACAGTGAGCCGGCTGTATCACGGGAGTGCGCCCGCAAGAACTTACCACCATGCGAGAGAGCTCGCATGAAGGTGGAAAGTTCTTGCGGGGGGAGCTGAGACAGCCGCCGAGGGACGCCAGAAGACCAGGTTCGGGGCACTCTGTGCAAAATGAGCTGCACAGTGGAGGTAAGTATAACATGTTTGTTATTTAAAAAAAAAAAAATCTCTTTAGTGTTCCTTTAAAGAACATTTATAGATATCCTTCCTTATGACAATTTATATACCTTCCCTGCACCTTACCTACTAAGAGGGTTGTGGCATCCACATTCAGCAGTAGAATGCGCGGTCCCTTCTACTAAAAATGGATTATGCAGGTATGTCTTGTTATGACTTATGTCTTGTATCAAATTGCAATTTGTACTCCGTAAACCAATACTGTACTATTGTTTTCTTAAAATTAATAAAAACAATTGAAAGAAAAACTGATGATCTACTGGGATCTTCACACACAACCATCTCTCAGGTTTATATAGAATGGTCTGAAAAAGAGAAAATATCCAGTGAGCGGCAGTTGTGTGGAGGAAAATGCCTTGTTGATGTCAGAGGCGAATGAGCATGGTTTGGGATGATTGAAAGGCTACAGTAATTAAAATAACCACTCATTACAACCAAGGTATGCAGAATACCATCTCTGAATGCACTCATCAAACCTTGAAATGGATAGGCTACAGCAGCAGAAGGCCACACTGGGTGCCACACCTGTCAGCTAAGAACAAGAAACTGAGGCTACAGTTTCACACAGGATCACCAAAATGGACAATAGAAGATTGGAAAAATGTTACCTGGTCTGATGAGTCTCAATTTCTTCTGTGACATTCAAATGGAGGGTCAGAATTTGGTGTAAACAACATAAAAGCATGGATCCATCCTGCATTGTATCAGCTGCTGGTGGTGTAATTGAGTGGGGGATATTTTCTTGGCACGCTTTGGGCCCCTTAGTACTAATTGAGCTTCAATTAAATGCCATGGACTCCCTGAGTATTGTTGCTTACCATGCATGGCTGTCTTTAAGGCAGGACAAAAGGGGAAGCTGCCCTGGGCCCTGTCACTGCTGTGGGGCCCAAAGCAGCTGCCTAATACTTGCCACCTGTCCCAGTTTAAATTCCCTTGAAGTTTTAATCCTTTGCTGTGTCCTGATATCTCAGTGTGAAGTGCTTCTACTAATGCTGCCTAGCTCTGCGGTATGGTTGTGTACAGATAACTCAAATGCTGTCATGAATATGCAACAATTCTGTCTGCTTACCTGATCTCCATGTGTTCATTAGAGGCTGACCCTGCTCTGGTTCCCCTTTTTATCACTTCCTCTTCCTGTATGGCTCCACCCTAGTCCATCCCAGGAAGCCTATATTAACCGTTGCTCTGCAGGTCTGCAGTGCTGTTCAACAGTGTTCCTATGCTTAGTTCCTGTCTGCAGTGTAGTTGCTAGTTCCTGTTTGCAGAGTGCTTCATTCATCTTCCGTGTACCGTTTTGGCTTGTTCCCGACTTCCTTGTCTGCCTGTGCCCCTGACTATTTGCATGTCCCACGGTTATCCTTGTCTGCCTGTTGCCCTGACTTCGGCCTGCCCATCACCACTGTTTGTCCTGCTGACTGCTTTCCCTTTCTCCCTGCGGAGTGTGACTTGAGGAATCTCGGGGATGCGACCTGGACCCAGTTGCGGCCAAGACCATCCTTACCATCAAAGGCTCTGGTGAATACAAAACTGGGTCTTAGACTCCGTGCCCTGGGTGATCTTAAGTTCACGCTTCGTCTCTGCTAGCAGTAGTCGGCCATAGGGTTCACCACCCTGTGGTGCATCCCTGACCCCAACGGGGTGCACTCGTCACCTGGCTACCGGTGACCTGACAAATGCAGACCCTGGGCCAGATTCACATAGAGATACAACGGCGTATCTCCTGATACACCGTCGTATCTCTGATTTACTTTGGTCGTATCTATGCGACTGATTCATAGAATCAGTTACGCATAGATATGCCTAGGATCCAACAGGTGTAACTGTGCTGTCTTCTGGGAAACACTGTTTCCAGGAGAGAGCGGGGACCGGTGGACCTCCGCTTTAAGTCTAGCTAAAATCTATTGTATGTCTCAGAGCAAGTTGAGAGCAAAATTGCATGGGGGGGCCCCCAAGAAATGTTTTGCTCAGGGTCCGATCAACATTAAATACGCCACTGTGACCTTTATGACTACAATGTGCCCATCTTCTGATGACTCCTTCCAGCAGGATAATTCTCCATGTCACAAAGCTCAAATCATCTCACCACTGGTTTCTTGAACATGACAATGTGGTCACTGTACTCCAATGGCCTCCATAGTCATCAGATTTCAATCCAATAGAGCACCTTTGAGATGTGGTGGAATGGGAGATTTGTATCACGGATGTGCAGCCGACAAATCTGCAGCAACTGCGTGATGTTATCATGTCACTATAGAACAAAATCTCTGAGGAATGTTTCCAACACCTTGTTGAATCTATGCCACGAAGAATGAAGGCAGTTCTGAAGGCAAAATGGGGTCCAGCCCGGTACTAGCCAGGTGTACCTAATAAAGTGACCAGTGAGTAGATGTGACTAATACCGAATAAAACAGCATGTACTTTATGTGTTGGTAAACTTACGACTAAAAAGGGGGCATGTTAATACATATTGGGGGGGGGGGGGGGGTATTTATATTGGCGCACACAGAATCTGTTGCAGCTATGCATAGTAATCAATCAGCTTCAAGGTTTTATCGTCAAAGCTTAATTGAACAAGCTGAAGTTAGAATCTGATTGGTTAGTTGGTTGGTACAGTTGCACTAGATTCTGTGTGCTCCAGTTTTAGTAAATCCACTTTATTGGGTAGAGATGTGCAATAATAAATGCTAGGGATGCACCGATATATCGGTGGCCGATACATATCGGCCGAAAACAGCTGTTTTGCCGACATGCCGAAACAGCTTAAAAATTGCCGATATGGGCATCGGGTGCCCGTAAAAAAGATGGCCTATCTAACTATCTCTCAAACACAGAAACACCCCCTCAGCATCAGCAGTACCCTACACCCACACACGCCCCCATCTGTAGTCTTTGGTTCCGGGCGTCACTAGTTCCCAGACGGAAGCGTATTCGGGTTGCACATTGGTTGTCTTCCTGTACAGCAGCTGTAGGGAGCCGTGTTGTGGCGCGGACCGGCAGAGAGAAGCTCGGGGTGATGTCACCAGTCCGGGGGTTCCGCTCAGACGTGTTGCTGCCGGTTGAGGTTTGATGGCGGGGAATTTCTGGCAGAGCTCTCACTAGTGAGTAGTGACCGGGGAGGGGGGCTGTGCTCAGTATTATTATGTGTGTGTTCTTCTCAGGCCCCATATCACCACCTCCTGCACTGGGTACCACACACACTCTTCCACATCATCTCTACCTCATCATTACAGTCCCAAAGGCTTTTCTTAGGCCTCTTTTACATAGGTGGTCAGGGGTTGACTGAGTCGCCGTTTTGTGACCACTTACCGTCAGAGTACTGTTCGTACGCTTTGAATCACAGCAAATTTAAAGTGACGCATCACGGTGACAGGCTGTCAAAGATGACAATTCAAGTCAATGGGACTGCGGCACTATTAGGCGTTTGGCTCGTGGTGGCGGCTTATTAGTCCCATTGAAAACTGTCCTTCAACAAAAAAATAAGCTGGGGTAGCATGTGCAAAAAGTGATCTGGACCACTTTTCAGTTACAGGTCTGAACTTAGGTGTCCATTTATGAAGGAGAGAAAAGCCAAGGAGGTGGGTAAGGTGATGGTGGCAGAAGGTAATGCAGGCAGGAGGTGGTGGGGGCATGAGGTGATGGTGGAAAAGGTAATGGTGACACAGTGGCAGGAGGTGGGTGAGGTGATGGTGGCAGAAGGTAATGCTGGCAGGAGGTGGTGGGGCAGGAGGTGATGGTGGCAAGAGCCGATTGTGGCAGGAGGTGGGGGTGGTGGCTGCAGGAGGTGGTGGTGAGAGCAGGAGGTGATGGCGGCAAGAGCTGGCAGGAGGTGGTGGTGGTGGGAGCAGGAGGTGATGGCGGCATAAGCTGGCAAGAGGTGATGGTGGCAGGGGGTAGAGGGGGCAGGATGTGATTGTGGCAGGAGGTGGGGGTGGTGTTTTAACAAATTATTATTTAAAAAAAAAAGAAAAGTAATTTTCGGTTTCGGTTTCGGCCTGACATTTTTTTTTATTTCGGTTTCGTTTCGGTTCTGAAATTTCCATTTCGGTGCACCTCTAAGGCCCCATACACACGAGAGGATTTATCCGCGGATACGGTCCAGCGGACCGTATCCGCGGATAAATCCTCTCGAGGATTTCAGCAGATTTCTATGCGATGGCGTGTACACACCATCGCATTGAAATCCGCGCCGAAATCCTCTGGCGATGACGTGTCGCGCCGTCGCCGCGATTATGACGCGGCGACGGGCGCGACGCTGTCATATATGGAATTCCACGCATGCGTCAAATCATTACGACGCGTGCGGGGAATCCCTTTGGACGGATGGATCCGGTGAGTCTGTACAGACGAGCGGATCCATCCGTGGGATCCGATTCCAGCAGATAGATATTCTGTGCATGTCGACAAATATTTATCTGCTGGAATTCGGAAATATCCGCGGATAAATATCCGCCGGAGTGTACACACCATAGAATCTATCCGCTGAAACCCATTCGATGGGATTTATCTGCGGATAGATTCTATCGTGTGTATGGGGCCTAATAAATGCTATAGCAAATGTGTAAAACCCTGCAGATTTGTGTAAAAGTGCAAAATCCGGTGCAGCTCTGCATAGAAACCAATCAGCTTTTAGGTTATTTTTTATTTATTTATTTTTTTCTGTCATAGCTTAACCTCCCTGGCGGTATGATTATGTCAGATTTTGATGCTGAAAGCGGTACCATTATTTTGCATGGAAATTTGGCGTTGTATATTGTAGGCCTGTAATTCTTAGAAATAACTCACTTAAATCTGTCCAAACAAGAGTCTAGTAGACATCCCGGGTATGATAATGTTTGAAACACAAAATCATAAATTATAATATAATAAATAACTATAATCAATTATAACAAATAATAATGTAATTTTAAATAAAAATCATTCAATAATGTAATCAAATCAAAAACACTGAAATTTGCTCAGTTGCAGAATTGTCGCTGTCATTACTTTCAGTGTTTGATGAAGATTTTCCCCACAAATCGATATCGCTCAATTCTGCAAGTGATTCTAATTTACTATCGTTTTTCTAGCTGCTCTAAAAGTACTTTTGACGTAAATGGACACTTTTTGGTTGCTATGGACAATCTACAGTTTCCAGGCAGAAAAAAACAGTATTATTTATAATATAAAACTGGATGCAGGGCACTGGAAAAACCACTAGGGACAAAGGTGATGTGTAATTATTTGATACAAGATTAAGATTACAGTATACGATATGTATACTGTGTTTTTCACTTTTTGAATTTGGCGCAGACTCCATCCCCGTGCGTCGCAACGCTTACAGGGAACAGAGCTCGGCACTGTGAATCGAGACACGGCTCGGACACACAGCGGGAAAAAATCTCAGGATCCTGGTGACAAGGTAAGTAAAAGCTGTACATGGATCCTGCGATGCGATCCTGAGTGTGGCTCGGGGTTACTGATTTGGTACTGAAAATTCACCCCGAGCCCCACTCAGGAATACCGTTAAGGAGGTTAATTGAACAAGCTGAAGTTAGAAGCTAATTGGCTACCATGCAAAGAAAACTAGGATTGTGACTTTAAATGAGGCACATGAAAAACATACGCCTCCATTCCTGTTGGATAAAAGAAGGGGGAGTTTTTGGGACTTTGAATGAGATGTGTTTTTAAGCAAAAAGTAAGTATAAATAAAGTTGTATACTGTACGTAATAACCAGGCTCACACTTACCACCCAAACAGCAAACCAAATTCAACTGTCTAAATTTGCTGTGATTCAAAGTCCCATAAACTTCCCCTTCTTTTATCCAACAGGGATGGAGGCGTATGTTTTTCATATGCCTCATTTAATGTCCCAATCCTAGTTTTCTTTATATGATACAGGGATAGAGATGCGTTTGTGATACCCTAATGCCCCGTACACACCATCACTTTATGTGATGAAAAAAAACGACATTTTCTGTGAAGTAAAAAACGACATTTTTGAAACTTCAATTTTCAAAGACGAAGTTGCCTGCACACCATCGTTTTTCTCACAATGTTCTAGCAAAGCGAGGTTACGTTCTCACCACTTTTTCCATTGAAGCTCGCTTCTGGGCATGCGCGGGTGTAAAAACGTCTTTTTAAACGATGTTTTTTGCTACACACGGTCAATTTCTGTGAAGTAAAAAACGACGTTTTGAAAAACGACACATAAAATTGAAGCATGCTTCAATTTTTTTTGGACGTTTTTTACAAGACATAAAATTACGTTTTCCCCCACACACGGTCAATTAAAGTGACGTTTTTAAAAACGTTGTTTTTTTTCATCACATAAAGTGATGGTGTGTACGGGGCATTATACATTTATGCGTTTTTTTTCCAGTGCTCTTTACTACTTTATCAATCATAGGTAGGGGCAGTGACACACCCCCAGTCACCTGCCCTCTATCTACTCATCAGTATTTATATACCTCTATTGAGGAGACTTTAAAAGTTTAGTTAGGACTGCAGAATGCAGAGAGCCTTGGCTAGGCCTGCAGCTTAACCATGTATTTGCAAATGCGTGCAACCAATCCTCTGTTTTTAATGCACACAGTTAGACAGTTGAATTTGGTTTGCTGTTTGGGTGGTAAGTGTGAGCCTGGTTATTACGTATACAACTTTATTTATACTAACTTTTTGCTTAAAAGCGCATCTCATTCAAAGTCCCAAAAACTCTCCCTTCTTTCATTGGCTACCATGCACATCTATACCAGATTTTACACTCTCTTTTTTTAGCAATTCTCCCTCAATGTGTTGCTAGTGAAATATAATTTTAGTAAAGTATCAAAATCACTATTAATAGCAACATAATGATTGTAATAATAATCAAGATAAAGTAGAAAAAGAATACCTGAAAGTGTGTTAAAGTTTATTTTACATAAATACATACATACTAAAATAGTTACATCTTTTATGAGGTTGAAAAAAGGTCCATCTACTTCAACCTTTGTGTATGTGTCAGTTTGTGTTTTACCCATATTGACATTTAGGTAAATCTCTCAATCCAACACCTATCAAATTATGAATTAAGAATTCCTATAGCCAGAGGCGTAGCTTGAAGTTTGTGGGCCCCGATGCAAAAGTTGTCCTGGGTCCCCCCCACTACCCGCCCCTTCCACTGTGTGCCAAGATACTCCCATTACACGCCAAGATACTCCCATTACACGGTAAGATATTCCTATTATGTACCAAGATACTCCGAGTGGCTAAAGTGTTATGTTAGGCCCCATACACATGGGAGGATTTATCCGCGGATACGGTCCAGCGGACCGTTTCCACGGATAAATCCTCTCGAGGATTTCCGCGGATTTCTATGCGATGGAGTGTACTCACCATCGCATTGAAATCCGCGCCAAAATCCTCTGGCGATGACGTGTCTCGCCGTCGCCACGATTATGACGCGGCGACGTGCGCGACGCTGTCATATAAGGAATTCCACGCATGCGTCGAATCATTACGACGCATGCGGGGGATCCCTTCGGACGGATGGATCCGGTGAGTCTATACAGACCAGCGGATCCATCCGTTGGGATGGATTCCAGCAGATAGATTTGTTTGGCATGTCAGCAAATATTCGATCTGCTGGAATCCATCCCAGGGGATAAATATCCGCGGAAACAGATCCGCTGGAGTGTACACACCATAGGATCTATCCGCTGAAACCCATTTGCTGGGATTTTTCAGCGGATGGATTATATTGTGTTTGGGGCCTTAGAGATTTTTGTACATATTGAGAGGGTAATTCAAAATATTTTGTGGAAACCATCCTAGTAATCACATGCCCTTGCCCCCTCCCCCATCCTAGTAATGACATGACCTTGTCCCTTGTCCTTCCTTCCTATTCTATTAATTGCATGACCTCACCCCCATCCTAGTAATGACATGACCTCGCCCCCCCATCCTAGTAATTACATGACCTCACCCCCATCCTAGTAATTACATGACCTTGTCCCTTGTCCTTCCTTCCTATACTATTAATTGCATGACCTCACCCCCATCCTAGTAATATCATGACCTCACCCCCATCCTAGTAATGACATGACCTCGCCCCCCCCATTCTAGTAATGACATGACCTCACCCCCATCCTAGTAATGACATGACCTCACCCCCATCCTAGTAATGAAATGGCCTCGTCCCCCCATCCTAGTAATGACGTGACCTTGTCCCTTTCTTCCCCTCTATCCTATTAATGGCATCACCTCGCCTCCTCCCCATCCTAGTAATGAGATGGCCTTGTCCCCTCCCCCCATCCTAGTAATAAAATGACCTTGCCCCCTCCCTCCCATCCTAGTAATGACATGTCCCCAGCCAATGAGAGCAGAGAAATGGTGTGGACTGGGGAGAAGGCAAACAACTGGAAGATGATTACTGGATTATAGAACTTGGCTGGGGAACACCAGGCGGATCGGAGCTCTGCTCCAGCTCTGGGATTGTGGAGGAAATCAAAACCAGGTCCGAAGCTCCGTGACCGCGGCCCTAAGACCCGAACGCTGCCGGAGTCCCAGGATCGGTCCCTGGAGCTGAAGAACAGGGAGAGCTGTGTGTAAACACAGCTTCCCCGTTCTTCACTGTGGCGCTGTCATTGATCGTCTGTTCCCTGATATAGGGAAAGGCGATCAATAACGTCAAACATCCAGCCTCGCCCCCCTACAGTTAGAAACACATATGAGGTCACACTTAACCCCTTCAGCGCCCCCCTAGTGGTTAACTTCCAAACTGCAATTGTCATTTTCACAGTAAACAATGCATTTTTAAAGCATTTTTTGCTGTGAAAATGACAATGGTCCCAAAAATGTGTCAAAATTGGCCGATGTGTCCGCCTTAATGTCACAGTCACGGAAAAAAATGCTGATCGCCGCCATTAGAAGTAAAAAAAAAATGCAATAAAACTATCCCCTATTTTGTAAACGCTATAAATTTTCCGCAAACCAACCGATAAACGCTTATTGCGTTTTTTTTTTAACCAAAAATAGGTAGAAGAATACGTATCGGCCTAAACTGAGGGAAAAAAAGTTTTTTTATATATTTTTGGGCGATATTTATTATAGCAAAAAGTAAAAAATATTGAATTTTTTTCAAAATTGTCTCTTTATTTTTTTTAGCGCAAAAAATAAAAACCGTAGAGGTGATCAAATACCACCAAAATAATTCTCTATTTGTGGAAAAAAAAGGACACCAATTTTGCATGGGAGCCACGTCGCACGACCGCGCAATTGTCAGTTAAAGCGACGCAGTGCCGAATTGCAAAAACTGTCCGGGTCCTTTACCTGCATTTTGGTCTGGGTCTTAAGGGATATTTTCAGGGATATTTTCAGGGATAAACAACTAAAAGAATAAATAATATTTCACACGTCACTACAGGTGATATCGGGCTTTCCACTCCAGGATAACTTCTCTGATGCTGTCTCGGCTTGTCTCCATCAAAGCAATCAATTCTACCAGCAACAGGAACACAGCACTCTGAGATGCAAGATAATATTATTCCTCTATCAAAATAGCAAGCAGGAACAAGTTCTACAGAAATAAAAAGCTTTATTGGCCATCTTGCATGTATACTCAGCATACCAGTACAATGTTTTTTCTGCACGTTTATCATTTTATGAGTTTTTTCTTTTTATAACTTCTTTATTCATACCATGATGTACTTTTGAGTATTGCTCAGTATACTTTTCCATTAAATACATAGTGAGGCTTACCATATCTCTCATACACAGTGGGTAAAAAAAGTATTAAACACATCATCATTTTTCTAGGAAAATATATCTCTAAAGGTGTCATTGACATGAAATTTTCACCAAATGTCGGTACCAAACCCATGCAATCCATACATACAAGGAAACCAAAACAAATAAGTTAAAAAATTATGTTATGTGTAATAAAATGTATTGACTCCGGGAAAATGTTACATAGTTAGTCAGGTTGAAAAAAGACACAAGTCCATCTAGTTCAACCATAAAGAATAAAAAATAAATAAATAACAAATTAAAAAAATATCGTACAATCCCATATACCCAATTCTATACCCACAGTTGATCCAGAGGAAGACAGAAAACCCCAGCATGGCATGCTCCAATTTGCTACAGCAGGGGAAAAAAGTCCTTCCTGATCCCCTGAGAGGCAATCAGATTTTCCCCTGATCAACTTTACCTACAAATCTTAGTACTCAGTTATATTATGTACATTTAGGAAAGTATCCAGGCCTTTCTCAAAGCAATCTACTGAGCTGGCCAGAACCACCTCTGCAGGGAGTCTTTTCCACATGTTCACAGCTTTTACTGTGAAGAAACCTTTCCGTATTTGGAGATGAAATCTCTTTTCCTCTAGACGTAAAGAATGTCCCCTTGTCCTCAGTATTGACCGTAAAGTGAATAACTCAACACCAAGTTCACTATATGGACCCCTTATATATTTGTACATGTTGATCATATTCCCCCTTATTCTCCTCTTCTCAAGAGTGAATAAATTCAGTTCCTCTAATCTTTCCTCTATTAAACGCATGAAGAAAGAGAGGTACAAAAAGGCATGGAAAACTAAGACACCAGCTGAAATCTATCAGTAATTAGAAAACAATCCTGCCCCTTGTCAGTGCAAATTAATATGAGCTGGTTTAGTCTCAACTGATGGTTAAGTTGAGACTAAACCAGCTGATATTGCTGGGAACGGTGTCTTATTACCAAGGTGTCACACAAGAAACATCTCATGATGGGTACAAGCAACAAGCTCTCTCAAGACCTTTGCAACCTTATTGTTGTAAAACATACTGATAGCATTGGTTACAGATGGATTTCTAAACTACTGAATGTTCCAGTGAGCACTGTTTGGGCCAATAACTTGCAAGTGGAAAGAACATTAAAAAAAAAAAAAAAAAATTCTCAGTTTAGGCCGATACGTATTCTTCTACATATTTTTGGTAAAAAAATTTGCAATAAGCGTATAGTAATTGGTTTGCGCAAACGTTATAGCGCCTACAAAATAGGGGATAGAATTATGCCCTTTATTATTATTTTTTACTAGAAATGGCGGCGATTTGCGATTCTTGTCAGGACTGCGATATTACGGCGGACACATCGGACACTTTTGACAAATTTTTGGGACCATTCACATTTATACAGCGAACAGTGCTATAAATTTGCACTGATTACTGTATAAATGTGACTGTCAGGGAAGGGGTTAATATTAGGGGGCGATCAAGGGGTTAATGTGCGCCCTTCTAGGTGATTCTTACTGTGGGGGAAGGGGACTGACTGGGGGAGGTGACCGATAGTTGTCCCTATATACAAGGGACACACCATCGGTCTCCTCTCCCTGACAGGACATGGATCTCTGTGTTTACACACAGAGATCCACGTCCCTGTCTCTGTGACTGCCGTTCACGGGTGCCTGGCGGACATCGCGGACGCCATGCATGCGCATCAGCACCTGAGTGATGCGGTGCGTGCGTGCCCCCCAGCGGCGGGAGGCATTTTAGAGCCACCTTGTGGCCGTAAAAACTCGATGGGCAGTTAGGAAGTGGTTAAAGTTTGCTGCACAACATTTAGACAAGCCTGTGAAATACTGGGAGAATATAGTCTGGTCAGATGAGACCAAAACTGAACTCTTTGGATGCCATAATACACACCATGTTTGGGGGTCAAAAGAAGTTTGCAGTTGGGAACATCATGGTGTTGGGCTGTTTTTCAGCATACAGAACTGGCAAACTTGGTATCATTGAAGGAAGGATGATGGAAAAATTTACCAAGACATTGTTGATAAAAATAGGCTGCCATCTACCAGGATGATGGAGATGAAAGGAGGGAATACAATGATCCCAAAAAAACAAAGCCAAGGAAACTTTGAAATGGTTTCAAAGAAAGAAAATAAAGCTGCTAGAATGTTGCAGCCAATCACCTAACTTGAATCCAATAGAAAATCTATGAAGATCAGAGTTCAAAGAAGAGTCCCACGGAACCTTCAAGATTTGAAGACTGTTTGTGTGGGAGAATGGGCCAAATCACACCTGAGCAATACATGCGACTTGTTTCTCCATACAGGAGGCGTCTTGAAGCTGTCATCACCAACAAAGGATTTTATACCAAGTATTAAATACATTTCAGTTAGCCTGTTCAATACTTTTTCTCTGTGTCGTTCCATTATAACCTGCCTAGGTGTGAATTTTACATACCAAAAGCTGTAACCCCGAGCCAGACTCAGGATCGCATTGCAGGATACAGGGGAAGTTACTTACCTCTTTCCTGGATCCTGTGATGTCTCCCCGCTGTGTTTGCCAGCTGTCATCTCGCTCGATTCACACACTGGTGACTGTCGAGTGCAGCCGAGCTCCATTCCCGAGCGGCGCAACAGACGGGGACGGAGTTCGGCACCAAATTCAAAAAGTAAAAACACAGTACACATACAGTATACTGTAATCTTACAGATTACAGTACTGTATCAAATAATTACACACCCCCTTTGTCCCTAGTGGCCTGTCCAGTGTTCTGCATGCATTTTTATATTATAAATACTGGGGTAGATTTAGGTATCTCCGCCTAAAGTTACAGCGGCGCAGCGTAGTGTAAGTACGCCTCCGCAACTTACAGGAGCAAGTGCTGTATTCAGAAAGCACTCCGTAATTTGCAGCGGCGTAGCGTAAAAAGTGCCGGCGTGAGCACGTGTAATTCAAATGATCCGGTAGGGGGCGTGGATCATTTAAATTAGGCGCGTTCCCGCGCCGAACGTACTGCGCATGCGCCGTCCCTAAAATTTCCCGATGTGCATTGCGGTAAATGACATCGCAAGGACGTCATTGGTTTCGACGTGAACGTAAACGGCGTCCAGCGCCATTCACGGACGACTTACGCAAACAACGTCCATACTTAACATTGGCTGCGCCTCCTAATATCAGGAGCAACGTTACGACGAAAACGACTTACGCAAACGACGTAAAAAACTACCGCCGGGCGCACGTACGTTTGTGAATCGGCGTAAGTATGTAATTTGCATGCTCTACGCTGACAACTACGGAAGCGCCATCTAGCGGCCAGCGTGAGAATGCACCCTAAGATGCGACGGCGTAAGAGACTTATGCCAGTCGTATCTTAGGCTAATGTCGGCGTATCTAGCTTTCTGAATACAGAAAATAGATACGCCGGCGTAGCTTTGAATTTACGCAGCGTATCTATGGATACGCCGGCGTAAATCGTTCCTGAATCTACCCCTCTGTTCTTTCTGCCTGGAAACTAGAGATTGTCCATAGCAACCAAAAAGTGTCCCTTTATGTCAAAAGTGTTTTTAGAGCAGCTAGAAAACAGCGATAATAAATTAGAATCACTTGCAGAATTGAGCGATAGTGATTTGTGGGGAAATTCGTCATCAAACACTGAAAGTAATAGCGAATTTCTGTGTTTTTGATTTAATTACATAATTGATTAGTTTTTATTATTATTATATTATTATTTGTTATAATTATTTATAGTTATTTATTATGTAGCGCCCCTTTACTTTCAGAAAGGACGCTATGTTACATTTAGTGGGGGAATGAGAGAGTTATGTTGCTCTCATTCTTGATTTTGGTAAATTTGTCTGTCGCCAAATCCTGGATTGTCCTGTGGGTCAGTCTGTGCGTCCAGAGATACGGTTTCATCTCTGGACGGCAGATGGCGCCAGAGGGATCCAGGCGGAGCCACTTCTTCCCAGCAGCCAATGAGAGGAGTTGGACCTCGCTGTGCATGCTGGGGAGGGGTATTTCTGTGGCAGAGGCCGTTGTTCTGGGTTCTTTGCGGGTTCCTGGTTCTGGGTGCGGCACCCACCTTTAGGGTGTGCACACATCACAGGCCCCACCACTATGGCGTACCTGGCCTGGCCTCGCGTGCTACTCGGAGTTCCTGACTCTGGGCCCTCCTGGCCTGGAGCAACTGATGCCACTAAGGGGCTTCAGTGACTTACTGGGTCCCCACTTCTACTGAGGAGATCCCAGGTTGTATGCCGTTCAGTGGGGGGTCGGCTTGAGGAGAACCCGGAGGCAGGTGATCAGGTGACCGGACATTGACAGGTACACTTATTCTGTCAACCGGTGACCATAACGTGATTTATTGGGAGGATTCACTCTGTCGTTCAACTTAACCTTGCACTAGGCCTGTGGCAGTGGTCTCAACATCCAATCAGAGCCAAGTCTGTGGCAGAGACTTGTTCCTCCCAGCAACCTAAAGTGACACTCCGGCTGCCAGGCCTGTGGCAGAGGTCTGTCCGGGGGCACTTCACCCACTCTGGCTAGAGTGGGGACGTACTAACACAATTACAGAAAGCAGGACTGCTTTCCTTATCCAAAGCCTGATACTGCAAAGTTATTCTGATTTCATCAACCTATCCTGTCTACCTCAAGTTGATGTGTTGGTCGTGTTAGACCAGGAAAATAAAGCATTCAGAAAACCCTTATCTACAGATTGGACATTCGATTACTGCTCTACTCACTACCTTCACCCCTAGACACTACATAGAGGTAACTTAATACGTCGATCCCAAATCAATCAGCGGCTCCTTCGAGGGTAGCGCTACAATTATATTATAATTTATGATTTTGTGTTTCAAACTTTATCATACCCGGGATGTTTACTAGACTCTTGTTTGGACAGATTTAAGTGAGTTACTCCTAAGAATTACAGGCCTACAATATAAAAGCCAAGTTTCCATGCAAAACAATTGTACCGCTTTCAGCACCAAAAATCAGAAAGAATCATACCGAAAGGGAGGTTAATACACAAAAGGACATTTCTGAACTTAATTGTTTTGGTTTCATTGTACCCGCTGAATTTAATAGTCCCTTATGGTTGGGTTGACTCCTGAGTGTAGCGTGATCACACATATTCCTGCTAGCATTTTTTGCCCATTTTGGAGTACTTATGATTGTCACACATAGGGCAGCCCATTCGCTTGAATGGAGTGCCATATGTGCAATACCCCAAAGAAGCTCCAAAACTTTTTTTTGGAGAAGAGCATGGCACATTTTTTCACTGCGCGTTTGCAGGGAGTTTGCCTGTGACAAAACGTGTGGCAAGAACACTGCTACTTGCACTTGGGGTGCCATTAAGAATTACAGGCACTGGAACTGCAATGCACTTTTGATGCGCATTTCCAAAATGCATGGCAAAACACACATTTTCTGTGTGCTTGGTTGCATGTTCCGGAAACGCAAAGTATTATTAGAGCTTACTAGTCCTCCATAAGAAGGTGATGTACAACAGGTTGTTAATCAATTCACCCTATCTACACAGAACCATGAGGTATGCAATACCCCTCATATAGCCAGCAACGTTGAAGAATATCCTCCCTTAGAGCCCTTTTACACTAAAAACGCCTATAGCGGAACATTAAAATAGCGGTAAAACGCTGCAATTTTTTACCGCGTTTTTACCACATTCGCTGTAAAATAACCACGACGCTGCTGGCGTTTTGACAGCGTTTTACAAGCGTTATTGAAGCATGGGCGTCTAAGGACAACCCCACCTCTCTACATCACTTCCCGTTTACTTCCTGGTATCTCATGGAGGTGAGAAGAAGGTACAGAAAGAAGATGGAGTTTATGGAGCTTTTTTTGTTGTTTGTGCTAGTCTATTGGGAGAATATCCACCAACAGAGGCAGAAACATCGCTATTGGGTTCATCCCATCCTCCAAGCACACACCTCAAGTGGACAATTTGCGTTGCTATATGAGGACTTGAGAGTGCACCCAGACAAGTTCAGAAATTACACTCGGATGAGCATTGCAACGTAACTATCTATATCTAAATCCCGCTCCCAATAGCCTCGAAACCCTAACCCTAATCCCGCTCCCAATAGTCCAAAATCCCTAAGGCCTCGTACACACGAGGGGATCTCCGCTGGAAACTGTCCGCCGGACCGTTTCCAGTGGAGATTCCTCCTCCGGATTTGGATCCGATGGCTTGTACTCACCATCGGATCAAAATCCACACGGAATTCATCCGTGGTGACGTGTCGCGCCGTCGCCGCGATGATGACGCGGCGACGTGCGCAACGCTGGAATGTAAGTACTTCCACGCATGCGTCGAATCATTACGACGCATGCGAGGGAGGGGAGCGGACGGATTGATCCGGTGAGTCTGTACAGACCACCGGATCAATCCGCTGGACCCGATTCAAGCGGATTAAATTTCTTAGCACGCTAAGAAATTTATATACGCTTGAAATCGATCGGCCCTAGAACGGATCAATCCCAGCGGATAGATCCGGTCGTGTGTACAGGGCCTAACCCTAACCCTAATCCCACTCACAATAGTCCCAAATCCCTAACCCTAATCTCGCTCCCAAATGTCCCAATTCACTAAAGCTAACCTTAATCCCGCTTCCAAGAGTCCCAAATCCCTAACCCTAACCCTAATCCCGCTCCCAATAGTCCCAAATTCCTAACCCTAACCTCGCCCCTAATAGTCTCAAATCCCTAACCCTAATCCCGCTCCAATAGTCCCAAATCCCTAACCCTAATCTCGCTCCCAATTGTCCCAATTCACTAAACCTAACCCTAATCCCGCTCCCAATAGTCCCAAATCCCTAACCCTAATCCCACTCCCAATAGTCCCAAATCCCTAACCCTAACCTCGCTCCTAATAGTCTCAAATCCCTAACCCTAATCTCGCTCCCAATAGTCCCAAATCCCTAAGCCTAACCCTAATCCCGCTCCCAATGGTTCCAAATCCCTAACCCTAACCCTAATCCCACTCCCAATAGTCCCAAATCCCTAACCCTAACCCTAATCTCACTCCCAATTGTCCCAATTCACTAAACCTAGCCCTAATCCCACTCCCAATAGTCCCGAATACCTAACCCTAATCTCACTCCCAATTGTCCCAATTCACTAAACCTAACCCTAATCCCGCTCCCAATAGTCCCAAATCCCTAACTCTAACCCTAATCCCACTCCCAATAGTCCCAAATCCCTAACCCTAATCTTGCTCCCAATTGTCCCAATTTACTAAACCTAACCCTAATCCCGCTCCCAATAGTGCCAAATCCCTAACCCTAATCTTGCTCCCAATTGTCCCAATTCATTAAACCTAACCCTAATCCCACTCCCAATAGTCCCAAATCCCTAACCCTAACCCTAATCCCGCTCCCAATAGTCCCAAATCCCTAACCCTAATCCTGCTGCCAATAGTCCCAATTCCCTAACCTTAACCTTAATCTCGCTCCCAATTGTCTGAAATCCTTAACCCTAACCTCGCTCCCAATAGTTCCAAATCCCTAACCCTAATCCCGCTCCCAATAGTCCCAAATTATAAACCTACAGTAGTATAAACATTCATTATTAGATCTATTTTAACATACTTTAAAATATATTAATATTTCTGTCTTTTTTGGAGTATATAGTATTTTAAGTGTACTACATACTGTATATTGTGTGATTATTTTTGTCATGTAAATCATAAAAAATTTAAATTTGTTTTCTTTTATTTATATAATTAATACATTTCAAACATCAATACTGAATGTGATTACGGTTCTGGATTTGGGACTATTGGGAGCGAGGTTAGGGTTAGGGATTTGGGACTATTGGGAATGAGATTAGGGTTGGGGTTAGGGATTTGGGACTATTGGGAGCAGGGTTAGGGTTAGGGATTTTGGACTATTGGGAGTGAGATTAGAGTTAGGGATTTGGGACTAGTGGGAGTGATATTAGGGTTAGGGATTTGGGACTAGTGGGAGTGAGATTGGGGTTAGGTATTTGAGATTAGTGAAAGTGGGATTAGGGTTAGGGATTTGGGAGTGGGATTAGTGTTAGGGTTTAGGGATTTTGGACTATTGAGAGCACGATTAGGGTTAGGGATTTTGGACTATTGGGAGTGAGATTATGGTTAGGGTTATGGATTTGGGACTAGTGGAAGTGGGATTAGGGTTAGGGATTTGGGACTAGTGGAAGTGGGATTAGGGTTAGGGTTAGGGATTTGGAACTATTGGGAGCAGAATTAGGGTTAGTGAATTGGGACTATTGGGAGTGGGGTTAGAGTTAGGGATTTGGGACTATTGGGAGTGGGATTAGGGTTAGGGATTTGGGACTATTGGGAGCAGGATTAGGGTTAGGGTTATGGATTTTGGACTATTGGGAGTGAGATTAGGGTTAGGGATTTGGGACTAGTGGACGTGGGATTAGGGTTAGGGATTTGGGACTATTGGGAGCAGGATTAGGGTTAGGGATTTTGGACTATTGGGAGTGAGATTAGGGTTAGGGATTTGGGACTAGTGGGATTAGGGTTAGGGATTTGGGACAAGTGGAAGTGGGGTTAGGGATTTGGGACTAGTGAAAGTGGGATTGGGGTTAGGGTTAGGGATTTGGGACTAGTGGAAGTGGGATTAGGGATTAGGGTTAGGGATTTGGGACTAGTGGAAGTGGGATTAGGGTTAGGGTTAGGGATTTGGGACTAGTGGAAGTGGGATTAGGGTTAGGGATTTGGGACTAGTGGAAGTGTGATTAGGGTTAGGGATTTGGGACTATTGGGAGCGGGATTAGTGTTAGGGATTTGGGTCTAGTGGAAGTGGGATGTTCTCCAGTTCTGGTACCCTTCGTTTGTTATTTTTTTGTTTGTTGTTTAGCTTTTCCCAGTCGGGTATGTGCCTCTGTGCCACCATGTTACAGCTTTTTCTTTTCTTGATTCTATTTGAAAAATTATCGTTTTCGAGATCCCATAGATGTTCTCTTTTCTGCTTACATGTTAAATTTTTTGTGAGATCATGTGACTTTTCTACAGCTCAGGGCGTTTTTACCGCGTTTTTACTCAGTTTTCAATTCACTTGCAGGACTTTTCTCAATGCTCCTCCAGTGCAACGCCTCAGTGTGAAAGGGTCCATTGAGATGCATGGGGAGCATTTTATGTGCATTTTAATAGCGCTATTTTTACTGCGAAAACGCAGCAAAAACGCTGCAAAAACGCACCAGTGTGAAAGGGCTCTTACATCACTCTATTCTTTTTGTTTTTTATCCATACTGTGATTCACAAATCATTGAAGATGTCATGTGGCCACAAGTTAAGATTGGATGAAGAAGGTTTCATCTTAAACTACACAAGGGGGGTTATTTACGAAAGGCAAATCCACTTTCTACTACAAGTGCAAATTTCACTTAAAATTACACTGAAAGTGCATTTGGAAGTGCAGTCACTGTAAATCCGAGGAGGGCATGCATGGAAAATGAAAAACAGCATTTTAGCTTGCACATGATTGGATAATAAAATCAACAGAGCTTCCCATCATTTCAGATCTACCCCTCAGATTTACAGCGACTGCACTTCCAAGAGCACTTTGCACTTGTAGTTTGCACTTGTAGTGCAAAGTGGATTTGCCTTTCGTAAATAAGCCCCAAGGGGTTCTTTACTGTAAAGCCTGCTACACACGATCAAATTTTCCGCAGACTTTTGTCTGAAGGATGTTGGCCAGGAACTTGTCTTGCATACAAACAGCAAAGAATTGTTGGCCAACAAACACGAACGTAGTTAAGCACTACAGGGTTTTTCAGCTCTTTAGCGTCACCCTTTGGGCACGTTCTGCTAATGTTGTGTTTGGTGAGCATTTTTTCCGAGCATGCGTGTTTGTACTTCAGACTTTTGTCCAATGGACTTGTGTACACACGATTGGAAAATCCGACCACAGACCGTTATCCATGGAAAATTTTAAAGCTTGTCATCCAACAATTGTCCACGGAAAATCCGACAACAATTGCCTGATGGAGAATACAAACGGTTGGATTTTCCGCCAACAACCTGTCATCACACAATTCCCGTCGGAAAATCCGATCGTGTGTAGAGAAGAGAACTCTCTACCACACTAAAACATATAAAATATAGATGCGCTAATATTAACTTAAAAGGTGATAAAACGTACAAAGAAAACTAATCAGGGAGAACACTCCATAAACTGTGAATTACTAATATGTCCTTAATTAGTGCACAGTGATTAGCAGGATTCCATGCAGGGAAAAAATCAGGAGGCTGCGATCGAATCCGAGTGCATCGGATCGAGCTGAGGAAACAACATACTGAGTGGCGTTTTCATGCTTTACTGAAAGCGGGGATTCGTGAGTGCATATGTCAATGCTTTGATTACATTTTTTGATCTGTCATGGAATATTGCGCAATGAGGTTTTTTCTCTTTTCTTTCATGCAATCCCTGTCTGTGAGTGCCTGTATCATCTGATCACAGCGGTGGAGGGCTGGATTAGCATTCAGATTGAAGAGAGTGATTTTTTCCCTGCATGGAATCCTGCTAATCACTGTGCACTAATTAAGGACATATTAGTAATTCACAGTTTATGGAGTGTTCTCCCTGATTAGTTTTCTTTGTACGTTTTATCACCTTTTAAGTTAATATTAGCGCATCTATATTTTATATGTTTCACTGTTTCACACGGATTTGGTATCACTCAAGATAGCAGCTATATTATTTGTTTTTTTATTTAGGTGGACGTGGAATTGATTATTTAATTAGCGCTGTAGTATATTTTTCACATCTCTACCACACTAAAGCCTCATACACACGCTCAGTTTACTGGGCAAAAACCAGCTGGCAGAAACTGCTGGCAGAGCTTTCTTGCCGAGTATACCGTGCGTGTGTACGAGACTTTCAGGTTTCTCGTCAAGAAAACAGCCTAAAATCTTGACGAGAAAAATAGAGAACCTGCTCTTTATTTTATTGTTGTGATTCTCGGCAGTGTTTTCCTGCCGAGAAACCCGAGAGTGTGTATACTTACCTGTCGCTGTGGAAACCCACGCATGCTCGAAATGACTTTGACGCATGCTCGGTAGCTCCCTAGGCATAGGTAGGGTGCAGCAAGATAAGGGCAACGGCATCGAATGTGACAAGCGCATGCTTGTCGTACGCAATGACATCACTGCGTTCTTGCCAGTCAAAAGAACCGCAGTTCTTTTGAATGGAGTGTCTGTACACTCGGGCGGCAAAAGATTCTTGCCAAGAATCTCATCAGGAAAAACGACAAGTTTTTTCCTGACGAGATTCTGGTCTGTGTGTACAGGGCTTGAGTGGTATTAGCTGAGACATCCTTCCCAGTCAGCATAATATACAGGCAGGGGGGGACTGACAACTCATGGGGCCCCCGGGCAATAGAAGACTATGGGGCCCCTGGGCTTACAGATGGCCACCACGCCAGGAGGCAGTGCAGAGGCGGGGCAGCTAAAATCTCGGGATTTTCACATCAGAAGCATGTTGGTTTCAGACATATCAGGGACAGATGTAAAAAAAACATAGATTTTTACATACTGTCCCTGGTTTTACTGAGCCTGGCAACCCTGATGGGGCCCCCTAGTGACATGGGGCCCTCGTGCAGTGCCTAAGTGACTCAATGGTCAGTCCGCCCCTGTATACAGGATTATGGCAATTTCTAAATTCGATACAAGTTGGGTCCAGGGATTTACCGATATGAGTAAAAGACAAATTTACACGTAAGCCCCGTTCACACAGGCTGTCCAATCAGGTCAGCCCGTCAGTTTTTTAGACAGACCTAATTGTACCTTGCACTATCCCCTATGGAGCGGCGGATGTCAGCGATGAAATGTCCGCTATCATCCGCCGCTGCTATTCGATCTGATCCTGTCTGTAAAATCCAGATGGATGGTGGTCCTATTTTCCATAGGTCTGGTGGATTGGATCGGATATGATCGAATGAAAACGGACAGGTGGTCCGTTTTCACACGATTTTCCAATAGGGGATAGAAGGATAGGGTCCGTCGGAGAGATCCCTCGCTGAGCAAGCGGAGTCTGTCAGACCGAGGCACCTACAGTATGTGAAAGGGGCTTTACACAAGGCTTGAACTAGATGGACTTATATATGTTTTAACCTCATAAACTGTGTGACTATGTAAGTATGGCTTGTAAAATATACATTGTTCTTTTAATATACTTTCAGGTATTCTTTATCTTTATTACTAAAGTGTCCTTTATCTTTATTACTAAGTTGCCTTCTGTCCACAATCTTTATGTTGCTGTTCATAGTGATTTTGCTACTTTTACTAAGCTTATATTGCAGTAGAAAAACGTCCTCACACGCTTAGGCTCGGTTCACACTACCACAACTTAGGATCTGAATTGTGTGACCCCGAGTCGCAAGAAATGTGAAATCCCATGTTAGTCATTGAGAGCTCAATATTGATAAACAGGGCAGCCATCAGAAATTTTTGGGCCCTTACACAGCTTTGGGCCTGCCCCCATTTCCTCACCCCGCCTGACCACCACCATTCCCCAGGGCCTGCCCATGGGCCATCTCACCGAATCCGCACTTAGCCTCCCTCACATCTGTACGAACTTAGCCCCCTTCATACCTGTACCCACTCAGCCCCCCTCACACCTGTATGCACTCAGCCCCCCTCACACCTGTATGAACTCAGCCCCCCTCACACCTGTACACACTCAGCACCCCCTCACACCTGTATGCATTCAGCCCCCACTCACACCTGTACAAACTCAGCCCCCCTCACACCTGTACGCACTCAGTGCCTCCATACCTGTATACACTCAGTCCCCCTCATACCTGTACGCACTCAGCACCCCCTCACACCTATATGCATTCAGCCCCTTCACACCTGTACGCACTCACTCCCTTACACCTGTATGCACTCAGCACCCCTCATACCTGTACGCACTGACCCCCTCACACCTGTATGCACTCAGCCCCCCTCATACCTGTACGCACTCAGCCCTTCTCATACCTGTATACACTTAGCCCCCCTCACACCTGTATGCACTCAGCCCCCCTTGCACCTGTATGCACTCAGCCCCCTTACACCTGTACGTACTCAGCCCCCCCTTACACCTGTACGCACTCAGCCCCCCTCAAACCTGTACACACTCAGCACCCCCCCTCAATCGTGTATAAATATCAGCCCCCCTCACATCTGTATATGTAACAGCTCCCTCACACCTGTATATATGTCAGCCCCCCTCACTCCTGTATATACGGTATATCAGCTCCCCTCACTCCTGTATATATATGTCAGCCCCCCTAAATCCTGTATATATGTCAGCCCCCCTCACTTCTGTACATATGTCAGTCCCCCTCACTCCTGTATATACAGTATATAAGCCCCCCTCACTCCTGTATATATATGTCAGCCCCCCTCAATCATGTATATACAGTATATCAGCCCCCATCACTCCTGTATACACAGTATATCAGCCCCCCCAAACCTGTATGTATGTCAGCCCCCCTCACTCCTGTATATATATGTCAGCCCCCCTCAATCCTGTATATATGTCAGCCCCCCTCACTTCTGTGTATATATATATATATATATATATATATATATATATATATGTCAGCCCCCCCTCAATCCTGTTTATATGTCAGTCCCCCTCACTCCTGTATACACAGTATATCAGCCCCCCTCACTCCTGTATGTATGTCAGCCCCCCTCACTCCTGTATTTATATGTCAGCCCCCCTCAATCCTGTTATATGTCAGCCCCCCTCAGTCTTGTATATATGTCAGCCCCCCTCACTTCTGTATAAATGTCAGCCCCCCACATATAGACATCTGTAAACACCCAAAACTCTGGTCCCTCCCTGTACAAAAAAACAGCCCCCCTCCCTTTTCTTCACAGCCCCTATTTGTAAATGAGATCTTCCTACCTAGTCCCAGCTCTTGTTTACACAAAGCTGACATGTTGCTGAGACACAGAAGAGCTGCAGCTGATTACACTACATTGCACCATACAGGCAGCTCACAAGAGGGTTGCACATGCACATAGTAGCCAGAGGTGGCAGTAAAGAGCTTGATGTCTGAGCTCAATGGCACAGAGCAGCAGAGGCTGCCGAGATCGTTTCTACAGTGCACAACACGGCTCCCATTTACCGGCTCCTGCCTTCTCCTGGCCTGGTCGGGCCCCTCCAGATGCTCGGGCCCCTTACAATTGTATCTGCTGTCCCCCCTGATGTCGGCCCTGTTGTTAAATAAGTATAAGAGCAGTTTTAATTAGCACTACTGAAGTCGCTTCAACTTTAGAAAAGGTTCCTGTACTAATTTAAGGCGACTTCTGTCCGACTTGTGCCCATAGACATTAACGGAAGGCCCCTCCAAGTCTGATCCTCATCTATATTGATGTGATTTGGATCCAACATTCTAGGAGAATTACCCAAGCAGTACATGGCATCTTCCTGTATGCTGTTATCTCTGCATACCTGCACAAGACAAAGTCACTTCAAAGTTGCATCAGGTCACATCAAAGTAGTACTCAAGTCGCATTACGTCAATAAGAACATCGCCAGGAAATCACCTGTCAAAGTTGCACCATAAGTCATGTGACTTTCAAGTCGCATCAGTGTGAACCAAGCCTTAGGCCGCGTACACACGATCGGTCCATCCGATGAGAGTGGTCTGATGGACCGTTTTCATCGGTCCAAACCGATCGTGTGTGGGCCCCATCGGTTAGTTAACCTTCGGTTCAAAAAATAGGAACTTGCTTTAAAATTTAACCGATGGACACCTAACCGATAGGTCAAAACCGATCGTTAGTACGCACGACCATCGGTTAAAAATCCACGCATGCTCAGACTACATTAGGGGAAGGGAGCGCTTGTTCTTGTAAAACTAGCGTTCGTTTTGGAGATAGCACATTCATCATACTGTAACAGATAGAAAAGCGCGAATCGTCTTTTACTAACACAAAATCAGCTAAAGCAGCCCCAAGGGTGGCGTCATTGGATTTGAACTTCCCCTTTACAGTGCCGTCGTACGTGGTTTACATTCTGACACGATCGGTTAATTAACCTATGGTGTGTAGGGACATCAGACCATCAGTCAGCTTCATCGGTTAACCGATTACAACGGTCCTTTGGACCGTTCTCATCGGATTGACTGATCGTGTGTACGCAGCTAAGTTAGAAGCTGATTGGCTAGATTCAGATTCTGTGTGCTTCAGTTTTAGAAAATTAACCCTAAAGTGTTCCTCTAGTAGCCATTGGTTGTTGTTCAGTTTTTTCTACCTATACAAGTCTGCAAGGTTTTACACAAACCTTTACTATAGTGTTAAAGTGGTTGTAAGGCTGGAAATGTTTTACCTTCTTGTGCACCTCACCCCTTAACACTTACCAAGTCCATCAGATTCAGAGATGTACACAAGAGCGAGGCTCTCTCGGGTATCTCCCTACTGATTGGCTGAGATGCAGCACCAGGAGCCATTGGCTTCCACTGCTGTCAATCACAATCAGTGGGGCAGGAGCGGGGGGAGCTGAGTTGCCATTGGCTCCCACTGCTGTCAATCAAAGTCAGTTAGCCATTTAGGAGAGAGAGGGGGCTGGGCCGATCCACAGCTCCGTGTCTGAACGAACACAGGGAGCTGCAGCTCGGCTTGGGTGCCCCCATAGAAATATAAATGGGGTGTATTTCCACGACAAACTTTAGATAAGTATATATAAATTAATCACTAGTGAAAAATAATTAAATACTTAGTGACCAGCTGCCTCCTCTGTGACAAAATATATACAAAAGAATATATTGTGCAATAGAATCAATGTTGGGGGAAGAGGGCGCTAGTATGAAAATTATACCTGAAGTGGGGCACCCTACGACTGAGGGTCTCAATGGTATAAGTGAGGGAAATTTGACAGGTGGGAGGGGCCAGGAGCACATAACTGCTCTATGCAAATCCACTGCATAGAGCAGGTAAGTACAACATGTTTGTTATTTAATTTTAAAAAAAAAATCAATATTTTATTGACTTTTATCATAATGAACAAACAATTGCCTGCCACTCACCCAACAAATTAAATTCAAAATACTGACAACTTACAAAGCCATCCACAACTCTGCCCCCAGCTACATCACTAGCCTCGTCTCAAAATACCAACCTAATCGTCCTCTTCGTTCCTCCCAAGACCTCCTGCTCTCTAACTCCCTCATTACCTCCTCCCATACTCGCCTCCAGGACTTCTCCCAAAACGTTTCTCTTCAGTGAAGCCTATCCTGCCTCCACTTAACAGTACTTTAATTTTCTTCATTAGATCATCCCCACAGTTTTTTACCCTTTTGTACAATTTGACCCTCCCTCCTAGATTGTAAGCTCTAAAGAGTAAGCCCCTCTGATTCCTCCTGTATTGAATTGTATTGTAATTGTACTGTCTTCCATAACGTTGGAAAGCGCTGCACAAACTGTTGGCGCTATATAAATCCTGTATAATAATAATAAAAATAATATTAAATAATAATGTGAGCAGGCGAGTGGAAATTTTGAGGGCTCTAAATAATATATACTATATATATATATATATATATATATATACACACATACACAGTTGAACCTCGGATTACGAGCATAATGCGTTACAGAAGTATGCTCGTAATTTGACCCTTCCTTCCTAGATTGTAAGCTCTAAAGAGAAAGCCCCTCTGATTTCTCCTGTATTGAACTGTATTGTAATTGTACTGTCTTCTCTAATGTTGGAAAGCGCTGCACAAATTGTTGGTGCTATATAAATCCTGTATAATAACAATAATAATAATAATAATAATGTGAGCAGGCGAGTGGAAATTTTGAGGGCTCTTTATATATATATATATATATATATATATATATATAAATATCAGTTGAACCTCGGATTACGAGCATAATCCGTTACAGGAGAATGCTCGTAATCCAAAGTACTCGCATATCAAAGCGAGTTTCCCATTGAAGTCAATGGAAACAAAAATAATTTGTTCCGCATTGACTTCAATGGGATGCAATACCGAATGCGGCCAGAGGTGGGGGGGGGGGGCGCCAGAGAGAGCCGAAAGAAAATGCAGGCCAATGTTCGGCTTTTCTTGGCTCCTGCGCCCCCGTACCTTAGGCCAAATGAGGTAATGCAGGCCAATTTAGCTTGAACTCTGCTTGTTTTGTGAGTCAACACTCGCAAACCGAGTCAGAATTAAAAAAAAAAAAAGTTGCTCGCAAATCAAAACGCTCTCAAACCGAGATACTCTTAAACCGAGGTTCCACTGTACTGTATATATTAATTATTATGAGAAACATAAAGAATCAGAGGATTAAAAACTATTTTATTTCCTGTATGACTGTAATGTTTATAATCATATGGTAAACAAAATTGGTCAAAGTAATATTGGGATCTTTTATCATCATTTATAATCAGACATATCAGCGTTTCTATCACATAGTGAACCATCACTTTTTTTTCCTCAACTTTGTAATCAATACAGAAACAATTATTGTGATAACAAAGATCACGACTGCAGCCAAACATATTGTAAGTATTGCTCCAATGGGTTCAGTTGACTCTTCAGTGTGCCCTGCAATAAAGAAACATAACATAATTATAATGTTACAGCAGTCAACCCCAATGATGAAGACTGGATTTATTAACTCTGTTTGAATTCTATCGTCTACGTGTTTGTACAATGTGATAGGATGTACATTTTTGGGTTGGTGTTTGTTACACCTATATTTTCTTCTTTGTTATTTTTTTATTTTTTTTCTCATTGTTTGTTTAGATGTATACATGCAAAAATGTCAATAAAAATGATTGGAAAAAACAAAACAAAATTATATATACTAAATCACCGGAAAAATCTAAATATCTGCAACCTTTGTGCCAAGTAGATCTCCTCTAAGCATTCCTTCGTACGTGACAAATATACTTATGTATATAAGGAATATATTTGTAAGTCGCCCCAGTGTGAACCGGCTCTAAGAGCTAGCGGAAGAGACCTCAGAACAGGGTTGGGGACCAAAAATGTACAGTCTTACGCCCTGTACACACGATCAAGCTTTTGCCCGACCAAACTTCCATCGGAGTAAAAGAGAACATGTTCAATACCGGGCACTTTTACCCCCTTCCTGCCCAGGCCAATTTCCAGTTTTCAGCGCTGTCACATTTTTAATGACAATTGCGTGGTCATACAACACTGTACCCAAATGACATTTTTATCTTTTTTTCCACACAAATAGAGCTTTCTTTTGATGGTACCGAAAAATTTAGGGAAAAAAAAGTTGCAAATAAGTAATTTTTCTCCTTCACTGATGTACACTGATGGGGCGGCACTGATAGGCACTAATAGGCTGCACTGATGGGCCATGATGAGATGGTACCGAAGGGCACTGACGAGGAGGCACTAATATGCCGCACTGATGGGGACTGATAGGTGGCACTGATATGCTGCACCAATAAGCGGCACTGATGGGCACTTGTAGGCATCACTTATGGGCAATAATAGGCAGAACGAGTAGGTGTCACTGATGGCCACTGATAGGTGGCACTGATGGGCACAGATAGGTGCAACTTATGGGCAATAATAGGCGGAACGGATAGATAAAAGGAAGAAAAGTAACCGCTCAGATGAACCAAGGAACTTTTACTCACTGGATCCAAACCGTGGGTGTCGGCAATGCAATTAATGCAAAATTGAAGAAAAGAAGCTGGGACAGCCGCCCTCCAAAAACGTCCCTTTTTATTAAAACTGGTAACAGAACATCACACGCCACAGCAAACAATCAGGAAAAGGCTAACGCGTTTTGCACTGTGCTTCAGTGCTTATTCTTAGCTATGAATAAGCACTGAAGCACAGTGCGAAACGTGTTAGCCTTTTCCTGATTGTTTGCTGTGGCGTGTGATGTTCTGTGACCAGTTTTAATAAAAAAGAGGCGGAAAGGATAGGTGGCACTGATGGGCGGCACTGATGGGCACTGAAAGGCAACACTGACATGCATCACTATGCCCTGATCATCTGTACAGCAGTGGCGTAGGATGGGTTGTCAGCGCCCGGGGCAAGGCAATTTATTTACGGCCCATAACCCGTATACTTTTAGCACTCAATGAGTCCCTTCCACTAGAACTGTATAAAACCCCCTACCTCTAAGCACATGTATTGTATTTTATGAAAATACGGATTTAATTAAATTAAAATGCATCTAATACAAGCTTACATTTGAACACTTTTATTGAGTGTGAAAATGCATCACACAATCAGAACATATTAATTATATAAATGTCGTATCCATAAACGTAATGATTTGTAAATCTTTTCCTTTGCATATAGAAAAAAAAACAGAGGAAGACCAGCAAAGGTCGAAACGCGTAGGGATAATGTGTAAAGTTCTATAAAAGTACAAGAGTTCAGATAACATGACTATGTGTAGTTTTCCAAATTTTTTATGAGTATATTGTTAATGTTGGGGCCAGAACTGTTTAAGACTTTGACCTTATGTAATTATGTAAAATATCCTTGATACCATCAAACCAATAAAGAAACCTTTTTATGTAATATTTTTTGCTTTTCAAAACTAATTTTGCTGCTAATAAAAACCTTGAGGGATATTCCATTCAAACCCATACATTTTTAGCACTCAGTGAGTCCCTTCCACTAGTACAGTATAAAACCCCTTACACCCTAAGCACATGTATCGTATTTTATGAAAATATGGATGTAATTAAAGTAAAATGCATGTAATACAAGGTTGCTTTTGAACACTTTTATTGAGTGTGAAAATGCATCACACAATAATCTCTACATATTCAGCAGGTCTATGAATACATTGTAAGTGAAACAAGAAATATGATAATTTTTACAAAAATAAGATTAGTGCACATAGTTACAATCTTAAAGTGGAACTTTAACAGAAATATGTGAAACCGAAAATCAAGTCCTGCTAGATCCCTGTGGCTGTCTGGCCACTTTTGCAGGTAGAGCTACAGAGGGTATACAAATGAATCACCCATTGGGGTTTCCGAGATGCAGGTTTCTATTTTGCAGCATTTCTTAAAGCGGGAGTTCACCCGAAAATTTTTTTTTTAACATTAGATTGATGCTCATTTTGTCAAGGGGAATCGGGTGTTTTTTTTAAAATCGAAGCAGTACTTACCGTTTTAGAGATAGATCTTCTCCGCCGCTTCCGGATATGGTAAAAAAAAAACACCCGATTCCCCTTGACAAAACGAGCATCAATCTAATGTTAAAAATTAAGTTTTTGGGTGAAACTCCACTTTAAACACCCAGAGACCTTACTGTTTACTCTCAACTGTCAATCTGCATTGCAAGTGTTTCAAAATAACTGTCAGACTTGTTTATATACAGTGATGAAAATAAGTATTTGAACACCCTGCTATTTTGCAAGTTCTCCCACTTGGAAATCATGGAGGGGTCTGAAATTGTCATCGTAGGTGCATGTCCACTGTGAGAGACATAATCAAAAAAAAAATCCAGAAATCACAATGTATGATTTTTTTAACTATTTATTTGTATGATACAGCTGCAAATAAGTATTTGAACACCTGAGAAAATCAATGTTAATATTTGTTACAGTAGCCTTTGTTTGCAATTACAGAGGTCAAACGTTTCTTGTAGTTTTTCACCAGGTTTTCACACACTGGAGGAGGGATTTTGGCCCACTCCTCCACACAGATCTTCTCTAGATCAGTCAGGTTTCTGGGCTCTCGCTGAGAAACACGGAGTTTGAGCTCCCTCCAAAGATTCTCTATTGGGTTTAGGTCTGGAGACTGGCTAGGCCACGCCAGAACCTTGATATGCTTCTTACAGAGCCACTCCTTGGTTATCCTGGCTGTGTGCTTCGGGTCATTGTCATGTTGGAAGACCCAGCCTCGACCCATCTTCAAAGCTCTAACTGAGGGAAGGAGGTTGTTGCCCAAATCTCGCAATACATGGCCCCGGTCATCCTCTCCTTAATACAGTGCAGTCGCCCTGTCCCATGTGCAGAAAAACACCCCAAAGCATGATGCTACCACCCCCATGCTTCACAGTAGGGATGGTGTTCTTGGGATGGTACTCATCATTCTTCTTCCTCCAAACACGGTTAGTGGAATTATGACCAAAAAGTTCTATTTTGGTCTCATCTGACCACATGACTTTCTCCCATGACTCCTCTGGATCATCCAAATGGTCATTGGCAAACTTAAGACGGGCCTTGACATGTGCTGGTTTAAGCAGGGGAACCTTCCGTGCCATGCATGATTTCAAACCATGACGTCTTAGTGTATTACCAACAGTAACCTTGGAAACGGTGGTCCCAGCTCTTTTCAGGTCATTGACCAGCTCCTCCCGTGTAGTCCTGGGCTGATTTCTCACCTTTCTTAGGATCATTGAGACCCCACGAGGTGAGATTTTGCATGGAGCCCCAGTCCGAGGGAGATTGACAGTCATGTTTAGCTTCTTCCATTTTCTAATGATTGCTCCAACAGTGGACCTTTTTTCACCAAGCTGCTTGGCAATTTCCCCGTAGCCCTTTCCAGCCTTGTGGAGGTGTACAATTTTGTCTCTAGTGTCTTTGGACAGCTCTTTGGTCTTGGCCATGTTAGTAGTTGGATTCTTACTGATTGTATGGGGTGGACAGGTGTCTTTATGCAGCTAATGACCTCAAACAGGTGCATCTAATTTAGGATAATAAATGGAGTGGAGGTGGACATTTTAAAGGCAGACTAACAGGTCTTTGAGGGTCAGAATTCTAGCTGATAGACAGGTGTTCAAATACTTATTTGCAGCTGTATCATACAAATAAATAGTTAAAAAATCATAAATTGTGATTTGTGGAAAAAAAATTTTTGATTATGTCTCTCACAGTGGACATGCACCTACGATGACAATTTCAGACCCCTCCATGATTTCCAAGTGGGAGAACTTGAAAAATAGCAGGGTGTTCAAATACTTATTTTCCTCACTGTAGCTATGTTTTCTTTTGTTACTGATGCAAATCCTTTAAATAAAAAAAAAATGAATCACCCCTTTTAAAATAATCCAATTTTGTTGCTTTGCAGCCTAAAAATGTAACATCCAAGTGAAATATATAACACCAACATGTCAGATAAAAAAAATCAAAAACAGAATCACTTAGTTGAAAAAAAGGATCAACCTCCTCCTAAAAATGACTTGTGAACTCACCTACTCAATAGCACACAAAGCCATTTGACTTTCAGCTGTTGTCATTTTGATTAGTTCAGCATGAAAAGAGCTTACCTGGAACATTTCAGTCCCTAGTCATGCAAATGAAGAAAACAATCTACTATGGGTGGCAAGGGACTCTCACTGAGATACAGCGGCGGTGCGTCCATAAAGGGCGCAGGAGCATTGCCCCACCCTCTCCTGTCACTCTCTAATTACCATAGATTCATGCATCGCACTTGGGGCACAGTGGCAGCACCTGGGGCACAGTGGCAGCATTTGGGGCACAGTGGCAACATTTGGGGCACAGTGGCAGCACTTGGGGCACAGTGGCTGCATTTGATGGGCATAGTGGCTGCGTTTGATGGGCACAGTGGCTGCGTTTGATGGGCACAGTGGCTTCGTTTGGTACAGTGGCTGCAATTTATGTTTTTTTTTTCCTGAATATTTTAGTTTGTTTGCCCCCCCCAAAAATGTTAAGCGCCAATGCTGAAATAAATTTGTGGACAGGCACAAGTCAAGAGATGGAGACAAATAATAATAATAATAATAATAATAATAAAACTAAGGATTTTTCAATGCCTATAAACACAGTGAAGTCTATTATTAAGTAGAAGGTATTTGATACAACACAGACCCTCCCTGGATCAAGACATTGTTCCAAACTAGATGAAAAAGCCAGGAGTCAGAGAGGATTTCAAGAGGCCTACAGCAGCTGGGATTGGAACACTTGTCAGGATAAAAGGAAAACAATTGATGGGGAAAAATAACAACACATTCTTGAGGAAAATCTGCTGCCTTCTGCCATAAAGTTGTCAATGGGAGGAAGGATTACCTTCCAACATGACAATGACACAAAGCACACAGCAACAATTACCACACAGTGGTTTAAGGAGAAAAGTATGTCCTTGCATGGCCTAGTCAGAGTGCAGACTTAAACGACATTGAAAATCTGTGGAATGATTTGAAGACTGCAGAACTCATCAGGTTCAATTAAATTTCATGGTGATAATTTTATGGTTTCTTGGAGTTTTAACTCCAAAAAGTCCCTTCTATTGCTTCCAGCCTCCTTTGAATCTCAAAATTCCCGTGTTTTTTTAGGTGCTATGATCTGACTTACTCTAAGGCCTCGTACACACGACCGAACATGTCCGCTGAAACTGGTCCGTCGGACCAGTTTCCGCGGACATGTTTGGTCACGTGTAGGGCCGACCGGACAGTTTCCCGGCCTAGCGGACAGGTTTCCAGCGGGCAAAAGTTTCTTAGCATGCTAAGAAACTTGTCCGTTGGAAGCCTGTCCGTCGGACATGTCCGATGGTCAGTACGACTCATCGGACATGTCCGCTGGCCCGAGAAGCCGCGCATGGCGTCTAAGTGATATCCCCATGTGGTGCCATTCCCCCTGCCCCCCCGCAGTGCTACCAGCTTCCCTCTTCTCCTCTCAGGAGTGGGAAGGGGATGGCAAATATTTTATTAACTGGCCCCATCCTTTTCTGAATGAGCACAGTACAGTGGAACCTCGGTTTAAGAGTAACTTGGCTTGAGAGCGTTTTGATTTGCGAGCAACATTTTTTTTTTAATTCTAAATCGGTTTGCGAGTGTTGACTCGCAAGACAAGCAGAATTCAAGATAAATAGGCCTGCAGTACCTCATTTGGCCTGAGGTACGGGGGAGCAGGAAACAATGCGAAGTGTCCTCGGGCCTTTTTGGCCATTTTCTACATTCTCTGGCGCCCCCCCCCCACCTCTGGCCGCATTCGGTATTGCATCCCATTGGAGTCAATGCGGAACTAATTATTTTCTTTCCATTGACTTCAATGGGAAAATTTGCTTTGATATGCGAGTACTTTGGATTATGAGCATACACCTGGAACGGATTATGCTCGTAATCCGAGGTTCAACTGTACATGATCTGTACTGATTGCTTCCGTCTTCATTCTTAACTGAAGCATAGTAAACTATACTTGGGAATCTCTACCCTAATTTTGTGCAAACACCACTAGGAGGCACGCCGGAGCTGCAATTGCGTGCTAATTGGACACAGGTAATGCCAATCAGCGGGTCTGGCAGACCCCATGTCCCCCGGCCACCCTTGATCGTTCCAGGGAGAGGGAGAATGGCGATCTACCTATGTAAACAAGGCAGATCGTCATTCTGACAGGGGAGAAGATAGAGATCGGTGGTAAGCAGGAACACCAATCTCTGTCTTTATCCAGTCAGAGCACCCCCCACACAGTTAGCAAGCACCCCATAGGGACAAAGTTTATCCTTTGATCTCCCCTGATGTTAACCCCTTCCCTGCCAGGGTCATTAGTACAGTAACAGTGCATATTTATAGCATTAATTACTGTAATAATGTCATTGGTCCACAAAAAGTGGCAAAAGTGGCAGTTAGGTGTTCAATTTGTCCTCCGCAATGTCGGAGTCACTGATCGCAGCCATTACTAGTAAAAAAATAAAAATAAAATTGCCATTAAAATATCCCATAGTTTGTAGATGCGATAACTTTTGCGCAAACCAATCAATATACGATCATTGGGATTTTTTTTATCCAAAATATGTAACAAAATACACGTTGACCTAAACTGATGAAGAAATTTAGTTTTTTAAATTTTTGTTCTGGATATGTTTTGTAGCAGTAAAAATAAGTAAAAAAGATTTCAATTGTCGCTCTTTTTTTGTTTATAGCACAAAAAATAAAAACTGCAGAGGTGATCAAATACCATCAAAAAGAAAGCTCTATTTGTGGGGAAAAAAGGATATACATTTTATTTGAGTACTGTGTTGCACGACCGTGCAATTGTCAGTTAAAATAACGAAGTGCCGTATCGCCAAAAATGGCCTGGTTATTAAGGGGGTAAAACCCTCCGGGGCTGAAGTGGTTAACCACTTCAATACAGGGCATTGTCACCTTCTTCCTGCCTAGACCAATTTTTTGTTTTCAACGCTGTCGCACTTTGAATAACAATTGCGCGGTCATGCAACACTGTACCCAAATTATGTCCCCGCCCCCCCACAAACAGAGCTTTATTTTGGTGGTATTTGATCACCTCTGCGGTTTTTATTTTTTGCACTAACAAAAGAAGAGCGACAATTAAAAAAAAACACAATATTTTTTTACTTTTTGCCATAAAAAATATCACAATTGTTTTTAAAAAAAAAAATTTCCCTCAGTTTAGGCCAATATGTATTCTTCCACATATTTTTTCAAAAAAAAATTTGCAATAAGCGTAAATTGATTGGTTAGCGCAAAAGATATTGGGCATATTCAGGTAGGAGATACGACGGCGTATCTCCAGATACGCCGTTGTATCTCTGAGTGTGCGGCGTCGTATCTATGCGCCTGATTCTTAGAATCAGTTACGCATAGATTTGACTAAGATCCGACCGTATCTTAGTTGCAATTTTATGCTGGCCGCTAGGTGGCGCTTCCGTATATTTACGCGTCGAATATGCAAATTAGATAGATACGCCGATTCAGAAACGTACGTGTGCCCGGCGCATTTTTTTATGTCGTTTACGTTAGGCTTTTTCCGGCGTATAGTTACCCCTGCTATAGGAGGCGCAGCCAATGTTAAGTATGGACGTCGGGACCGCGTAAAATTTTTAACGTTTTACGTCGTTTGCGTAAGTCGTCCGTGATTGGGGCTGGGCGTAATTTACGTTCACGTCTAAATCAATGAGTCTTTGCGGGGTCATTTGGAGCATGCGCACTGGGATACTTTCACGGACGGCGCATGCGCCGTTCCGAAAAAGCGCCATTTACGTGGGGTCACAATACATTTACATAAAACACGCCCACATCTTCCACATTTGAATTCGGCGGGCTTGCGCCGGCCTATTTACGCTACGCCGCCGCAACTTACGGAGCAAGTGCTTTGTGAATACTGCACTTGCCTGTCAAAGTTGCGGAGGCGTAGCTTAAATAGGATACGCTACGCCCGCACACAAATACGCGCTCCCTACCTGAATCTGGCCCATAGCGTCTACAAAATAGGGGATAGAGTTATGTCATTTTTTTTTTACTAGTACTTGCGGCGATCTGCGATTTTTATTATATTATTATGTTTTATTGTGACTGCAACATTGCGACGGACACTTTTGACACATTTTTGGGACCATTCACATTTATACAGCGATCAGTGCTATAAATGTGCACTGATTACTGTGTAAATGTGACTGGCAGGGAAGGGGTTAACACTAGGGGGCGATAAAGAGGTTAATTGTGTGTCCTAGGGAGTGAGTCTAACTGTAGGGGGTAGGGGACTCACAAAGGGAGGAGACCGATCGGTGTTCATCTGTACTGTGAACACACCATCGGTCTCCTCTCACCTGACAGGATGTGGATCTGTGTGTTTACACACACAGATCCACGTCCCTGTTGTGTTCACGGGCATTCCGCTGGCCACGTGCACTGGGTCCCGGGCGGCGCGACCAGGAAGCCCAGGACATCATATAACGCCTGCTCAGGATGGGAGATCCCTCCTGTGGACGTCATATGACAATACACGAGTAATGAAGTGGTTACAGGGCCCTTAAGTAGTGGATGTGTATGGATTACAACTGGAAAATAAGGATATTGTTTAGCAGGTTCTCTATTTTCCTGCCGGGATTCCCCGGCTGTTTTCCTGACGGGAAAACTGCGAGGAAACATACACACATCCGTTTTTTCCGGCCAAAAACTCTCCTGGCAGTTTTCCTGCCGGGAAAACCGGTCGTGTGTACGAGGCTTAACTCTTCTTTGCATTAGGGCCCATTTTGGGGCCTTTATAGTGACAGAAGCACAAAAAAGGAAATGGTAGGTAAACAGCTATAAACTGTTGTAAAAGTTTGTTTACAATTCTCTTTATAAATGTCCATAATGTAACTTACCCCATTTTACCACAAGTGTTGATTTTAGGCTGCTGTGATTGACATGGCAATTGTAGACCTCATCATGGTGCGTGGTGATATTCAATTTTAGCGAGGTAAGGTAGGTCAAGTCAGGAAGTTGTAAGGTCTCTGCTGACTGGTTATTGCGTACTGCCTCTTTATTCTGGTACCATGCCATGGAGATGTTCTTGGGGGAATGCCCATATGCTCTGCAGTTCAACTGATCAGTGGAATTTGAGAGGACGCTATGTGTCACTTTTACAAGTGGTTCCTCTGCAA